>NW_027365066.1:0-143528 GCF_046119375.1 Phyllobates terribilis | reverse complement strand
TATTGTAAATGCACAAAGCAGTAATTTCTCCGCATTGCAAGGTGCAATTCTGAAATTTTTTGCTTTTTCCTGCTCCTCTTAGCATGATAAGAAGATTCAAAGAGAGTGAGATGCCAGCTCCTTTCATTCAGTCAGTAGCTTCAATCATTTCTGGACGTTTTTCAATGGCAAAAATCAATGAATATTGTAAATGCACAAACAGTAATTTCTCCGCATTGCAAGGTGCAATTCTGAAATTTTTTGCTTTTTCCTGCTCCTCTTAGCATGATAAAGAAGATTCAAAGAGAGTGAGATGCCAGCTCCTTTCATTCAGTCAGTAGCTTCAATCATTTCTGGACGTTTTTCAATGGCAAAAATCAATGAATATTGTAAATGCACAAACAGTAATTTCTCCGCATTGCAAGGTGCAATTCTGAAATTTTTTGCTTTTTCCTGCTCCTCTTAGCATGATAAAGAAGATTCAAAGAGAGTGAGATGCCAGCTCCTTTCATTCAGTCAGTAGCTTCAATCATTTCTGGACGTTTTTCAATGGCAAAAATCAATGAATATTGTAAATGCACAAACAGTAATTTCTCCGCATTGCAAGGTGCAATTCTGAAATTTTTTGCTTTTTCCTGCTCCTCTTAGCATGATAAAGAAGATTCAAAGAGAGTGAGATGCCAGCTCCTTTCATTCAGTCAGTAGCTTCAATCATTTCTGGATATATGACATATTGTTTTTCAATGGCAAAAATCAATGAATATTGTAAATGCACAAACAGTAATTTCTCCGCATTGCAAGGTGCAATTCTGAAATTTTTTGCTTTTTCCTGCTCCTCTTAGCATGATAAAGAAGATTCAAAGAGAGTGAGATGCCAGCTCCTTTCATTCAGTCAGTAGCTTCAATCATTTCTGGGACGTTTTTCAATGGCAAAAATCAATGAATATTGTAAATGCACAAACAGTAATTTCTCCGCATTGCAAGGTGCAATTCTGAAATTTTTTGCTTTTTCCTGCTCCTCTTAGCATGATAAAGAAGATTCAAAGAGAGTAAGATGCCAGCTCCTTTCATTCAGTCAGTAGCTTCAATCATTTCTGGTATATGAATAACATGATGTTTTTCAATGGCAAAAATCAATGAATATTGTAAATGCACAAACAGTAATTTCTCCGCATTGCAAGGTGCAATTCTGAAATTTTTTGCTTTTTCCTGCTCCTCTTAGCATGATAAAGAAGATTCAAAGAGAGTGAGATGCCAGCTCCTTTCATTCAGTCAGTAGCTTCAATCATTTCTGGACGTTTTTCAATGGCAAAAATCAATGAATATTGTAAATGCACAAACAGTAATTTCTCCGCATTGCAAGGTGCAATTCTGAAATTTTTTGCTTTTTCCTGCTCCTCTTAGCATGATAAAGAAGATTCAAAGAGAGTGAGATGCCAGCTCCTTTCATTCAGTCAGTAGCTTCAATCATTTCTGGACGTTTTTCAATGGCAAAAATCAATGAATATTGTAAATGCACAAACAGTAATTTCTCCGCATTGCAAGGTGCAATTCTGAAATTTTTTGCTTTTTCCTGCTCCTCTTAGCATGATAAAGAAGATTCAAAGAGAGTGAGATGCCAGCTCCTTTCATTCAGTCAGTAGCTTCAAACATTTCTGGTATATGAATAATATGATGTTTTTCAATGGCAAAAATCAATGAATATTGTAAAAGCACAAACAGTAATTTCTCCGCATTGCAAGGTGCAATTCTGAAATTTTTTGCTTTTTCCTGCTCCTCTTAGCATGATAAAGAAGATTCAAAGAGAGTGAGATGCCAGCTCCTTTCATTCAGTCAGTAGCTTCAATCATTTCTGGACGTTTTTCAATGGCAAAAATCAATGAATATTGTAAATGCACAAACAGTAATTTCTCCGCATTGCAAGGTGCAATTCTGAAATTTTTTGCTTTTTCCTGCTCCTCTTAGCATGATAAAGAAGATTCAAAGAGAGTGAGATGCCAGCTCCTTTCATTCAGTCAGTAGCTTCAATCATTTCTGGTATATGAATAACATGATGTTTTTCAATGGCAAAAATCAATGAATATTGTAAATGCACAAACAGTAATTTCTCCGCATTGCAAGTTGCAATTCTGAAATTTTTTGCTTTTTCCTGCTCCTCTTAGCATGATAAAGAAGATTCAAAGAGAGTGAGATGCCAGCTCCTTTCATTCAGTCAGTAGCTTCAATCATTTCTGGACGTTTTTCAATGGCAAAAATCAATGAATATTGTAAATGCACAAACAGTAATTTCTCCGCATTGCAAGGTGCAATTCTGAAATTTTTTGCTTTTTCCTGCTCCTCTTAGCATGATAAAGAAGATTCAAAGAGAGTGAGATGCCAGCTCCTTTCATTCAGTCAGTAGCTTCAATCATTTCTGGACGTTTTTCAATGGCAAAAATCAATGAATATTGTAAATGCACAAACAGTAATTTCTCCGCATTGCAAGGTGCAATTCTGAAATTTTTTGCTTTTTCCTGCTCCTCTTAGCATGATAAAGAAGATTCAAAGAGAGTGAGATGCCAGCTCCTTTCATTCAGTCAGTAGCTTCAAACATTTCTGGTATATGAATAACATGATGTTTTTCAATGGCAAAAATCAATGAATATTGTAAATGCACAAACAGTAATTTCTCCGCATTGCAAGGTGCAATTCTGAAATTTTTTGCTTTTTCCTGCTCCTCTTAGCATGATAAAGAAGATTCAAAGAGAGTGAGATGCCAGCTCCTTTCATTCAGTCAGTAGCTTCAATCATTTCTGGATGTTTTTCAATGGCAAAAATCAATGAATATTGTAAATGCACAAACAGTAATTTCTCCGCATTGCAAGGTGCAATTCTGAAATTTTTTGCTTTTTCCTGCTCCTCTTAGCATGATAAAGAAGATTCAAAGAGAGTGAGATGTCAGCTCCTTTCATTCAGTCAGTAGCTTCAAACATTTCTGGTATATGAATAACATGATGTTTTTCAATGGCAAAAATCAATGAATTTTGTAAATGCACAAACAGTAATTTCTCCGCATTGCAAGGTGCAATTCTGAAATTTTTTGCTTTTTCCTGCTCCTCTTAGCATGATAAAGAAGATTCAAAGAGAGTGAGATGCCAGTTCCTTTCATTCAGTCAGTAGCTTCAATCATTTCTGGACGTTTTTCAATGGCAAAAATCAATGAATATTGTAAATGCACAAACAGTAATTTCTCCGCATTGCAAGGTGCAATTCTGAAATTTTTTGCTTTTTCCTGCTCCTCTTAGCATGATAAAGAAGATTCAAAGAGAGTGAGATGCCAGCTCCTTTCATTCAGTCAGTAGCTTCAATCATTTCTGGTATATGAATAACATGATGTTTTTCAATGGCAAAAATCAATGAATATTGTAAATGCACAAACAGTAATTTCTCCGCATTGCAAGGTGCAATTCTGAATTTTTTTGCTTTTTCCTGCTCCTCTTAGCATGATAAAGAAGATTCAAAGAGAGTGAGATGCCAGCTCCTTTCATTCAGTCAGTAGCTTCAATCATTTCTGGACGTTTTTCAATGGCAAAAATCAATGAATATTGTAAATGCACAAACAGTAATTTCTCCGCATTGCAAGGTGCAATTCTGAAATTTTTTGCTTTTTCCTGCTCCTCTTAGCATGATAAACAAGATTCAAAGAGAGTGAGATGCCAGCTCCTTTCATTCAGTCAGTAGCTTCAATCATTTCTGGACGTTTTTCAATGGCAAAAATCAATGAATATTGTAAATGCACAAACAGTAATTTCTCCGCATTGCAAGGTGCAATTCTGAAATTTTTTGCTTTTTCCTGCTCCTCTTAGCATGATAAAGAAGATTCAAAGAGAGTGAGATGCCAGCTCCTTTCATTCAGTCAGTAGCTTCAAACATTTCTGGTATATGAATAACATGATGTTTTTCAATGGCAAAAATCAATGAATATTGTAAATGCACAAACAGTAATTTCTCCGCATTGCAAGGTGCAAGTCTGAAATTTTTTGCTTTTTCCTGCTCCTCTTAGCATGATAAAGAAGATTCAAAGAGAGGGAGATGCCAGCTACTTTCATTCAGTCAGTAGCTTCAATCATTTCTGGACGTTTTTCAATGGTAAAAATCAATGAATATTGTAAATGCACAAACAGTAATTTCTCCACATTGCAAGGTGCAATTCTGAAATTTTTTGCTTTTTCCTGCTCCTCTTAGCATGTTAAAGAAGATTCAAAGAGAGTGAGATGCCAGCTCCTTTCATTCAGTCAGTAGCTTCAATCATTTCTGGTATAAGAATAACATGATGTTTTTCAATGGCAAAAATCAATGAATATTGTAAATGCACAAACAGTAATTTCTCCGCATTGCAAGGTGCAATTCTGAAATTTTTTGCTTTTTCCTGCTCCTCTTAGCATGATAAAGAAGATTCAAAGAGAGTGAGATGCCAGCTCCTTTCATTCAGTCAGTAGCTTCAATCATTTCTGGACGTTTTTCAATGGCAAAAATCAATGAATATTGTAAATGCACAAACAGTAATTTCTCCGCATTGCAAGGTGCAATTCTGAAATTTTTTGCTTTTTCCTGCTCCTCTTAGCATGATAAAGAAGATTCAAAGAGAGTGAGATGTCAGCTCCTTTCATTCAGTCAGTAGCTTCAAACATTTCTGGTATATGAATAACATGATGTTTTTCAATGGCAAAAATCAATGAATTTTGTAAATGCACAAACAGTAATTTCTCCGCATTGCAAGGTGCAATTCTGAAATTTTTTGCTTTTTCCTGCTCCTCTTAGCATGATAAAGAAGATTCAAAGAGAGTGAGATGCCAGTTCCTTTCATTCAGTCAGTAGCTTCAATCATTTCTGGACGTTTTTCAATGGCAAAAATCAATGAATATTGTAAATGCACAAACAGTAATTTCTCCGCATTGCAAGGTGCAATTCTGAAATTTTTTGCTTTTTCCTGCTCCTCTTAGCATGATAAAGAAGATTCAAAGAGAGTGAGATGCCAGCTCCTTTCATTCAGTCAGTAGCTTCAATCATTTCTGGTATATGAATAACATGATGTTTTTCAATGGCAAAAATCAATGAATATTGTAAATGCACAAACAGTAATTTCTCCGCATTGCAAGGTGCAATTCTGAAATTTTTTGCTTTTTCCTGCTCCTCTTAGCATGATAAAGAAGATTCAAAGAGAGTGAGATGCCAGCTCCTTTCATTCAGTCAGTAGCTTCAATCATTTCTGGACGTTTTTCAATGGCAAAAATCAATGAATATTGTAAATGCACAAACAGTAATTTCTCCGCATTGCAAGGTGCAATTCTGAAATTTTTTGCTTTTTCCTGCTCCTCTTAGCATGATAAAGAAGATTCAAAGAGAGTGAGATGCCAGTTCCTTTCATTCAGTCAGTAGCTTCAATCATTTCTGGACGTTTTTCAATGGCAAAAATCAATGAATATTGTAAATGCACAAACAGTAATTTCTCCGCATTGCAAGGTGCAATTCTGAAATTTTTTGCTTTTTCCTGCTCCTCTTAGCATGATAAAGAAGATTCAAAGAGAGTGAGATGCCAGCTCCTTTCATTCAGTCAGTAGCTTCAATCATTTCTGGTATATGAATAACATGATGTTTTTCAATGGCAAAAATCAATGAATATTGTAAATGCACAAACAGTAATTTCTCCGCATTGCAAGGTGCAATTCTGAAATTTTTTGCTTTTTCCTGCTCCTCTTAGCATGATAAAGAAGATTCAAAGAGAGTGAGATGCCAGCTCCTTTCATTCAGTCAGTAGCTTCAATCATTTCTGGACGTTTTTCAATGGCAAAAATCAATGAATATTGTAAATGCACAAACAGTAATTTCTCCGCATTGCAAGGTGCAATTCTGAAATTTTTTGCTTTTTCCTGCTCCTCTTAGCATGATAAACAAGATTCAAAGAGAGTGAGATGCCAGCTCCTTTCATTCAGTCAGTAGCTTCAATCATTTCTGGACGTTTTTCAATGGCAAAAATCAATGAATATTGTAAATGCACAAACAGTAATTTCTCCGCATTGCAAGGTGCAATTCTGAAATTTTTTGCTTTTTCCTGCTCCTCTTAGCATGATAAAGAAGATTCAAAGAGAGTGAGATGCCAGCTCCTTTCATTCAGTCAGTAGCTTCAAACATTTCTGGTATATGAATAACATGATGTTTTTCAATGGCAAAAATCAATGAATATTGTAAATGCACAAACAGTAATTTCTCCGCATTGCAAGGTGCAAGTCTGAAATTTTTTGCTTTTTCCTGCTCCTCTTAGCATGATAAAGAAGATTCAAAGAGAGTGAGATGCCAGCTACTTTCATTCAGTCAGTAGCTTCAATCATTTCTGGACGTTTTTCAATGGTAAAAATCAATGAATATTGTAAATGCACAAACAGTAATTTCTCCACATTGCAAGGTGCAATTCTGAAATTTTTTGCTTTCTCCTGCTCCTCTTAGCATGATAAAGAAGATTCAAAGAGAGTGAGATGCCAGCTCCTTTCATTCAGTCAGTAGCTTCAAACATTTCTGGTATATGAATAACATGATGTTTTTCAATGGCAAAAATCAATGAATATTGTAAATGCACAAACAGTAATTTCTCTGCATTGCAAGGTGCAATTCTGAAATTTTTTGCTTTTTCCTGCTCCTCTTAGCATGATAAAGAAGATTCAAAGAGAGTGAGATGCCAGCTACTTTCATTCAGTCAGTAGCTTCAATCATTTCTGGACGTTTTTCAATGGTAAAAATCAATGAATATTGTAAATGCACAAACAGTAATTTCTCCACATTGCAAGGTGCAATTCTGAAATTTTTTGCTTTTTCCTGCTCCTCTTAGCATGATAAAGAAGATTCAAAGAGAGTGAGATGCCAGCTCCTTTCATTCAGTCAGTAGCTTCAAACATTTCTGGTATATGAATAACATGATGTTTTTCAATGGCAAAAATCAATGAATATTGTAAATGCACAAACAGTAATTTCTCCGCATTGCAAGGTGCAATTCTGAAATTTTTTGCTTTTTCCTGCTCCTCTTAGCATGATAAAGAAGATTCAAAGAGAGTGAGATGCCAGCTCCTTTCATTCAGTCAGTAGCTTCAAACATTTCTGGTATATGAATAACATGATGTTTTTCAATGGCAAAAATCAATGAATATTGTAAATGCACAAACAGTAATTTCTCCGCATTGCAAGGTGCAATTCTGAAATTTTTTGCTTTTTCCTGCTCCTCTTAGCATGATAAAGAATATTCAAAGAGAGTGAGATGCCAGCTCCTTTCATTCAGTCAGTAGCTTCAATCATTTCTGGATGTTTTTCAATGGCAAAAATCAATGAATATTGTAAATGCACAAACTGTAATTTCTCCGCATTGCAAGGTGCAATTCTGAAATTTTTGGCTTTTTCCTGCTCCTCTTAGCATGATAAAGAAGATTCAAAGAGAGTGAGATGCCAGCTCCTTTCATTCAGTCAGTAGCTTCAATCATTTCTGGACGTTTTTCAATGGCAAAAATCAATGAATATTGTAAATGCACAAACAGTAATTTCTCCGCATTGCAAGGTGCAATTCTGAAATTTTTTGCTTTTTCCTGCTCCTCTTAGCATGATAAAGAAGATTCAAAGAGAGTGAGATGCCAGCTCCTTTCATTCAGTCAGTACCTTCAATCATTTCTGGATGTTTTTCAATGGCAAAAATCAATGAATATTGTAAATGCACAAACAGTAATTTCTCCGCATTGCAAGGTGCAATTCTGAAATTTTTTGCTTTTTCCCGCTCCTCTTAGCATGATAAAGAAGATTCAAAGAGAGTGAGGTGCCAGCTCCTTTCATTCAGTCAGTAGCTTCAAACATTTCTGGTATATGAATAACATGTTTTTCAATGGCAAAAATCATTGAATATTGTAAATGCACAAACAGTAATTTCTCCGCATTGCAAGGTGCAATTCTGAAATTTTTTGATTTTTCCTGCTCCTCTTAGCATGATAAAGAAGATTCAAAGAGAGTGAGATGCCAGCTCCTTTCATTCAGTCAGTAGCTTCAATCATTTCTGGACGTTTTTCAATGGCAAAAATCAATGAATATTGTAAATGCACAAACAGTAATTTCTCCGCATTGCAAGGTGCAATTCTGAAATTTTTTGCTTTTTCCTGCTCCTCTTAGCATGATAAAGAAGATTCAAAGAGAGTGAGATGCCAGCTCCTTTCATTCAGTCAGTAGCTTCAATCATTTCTGGACGTTTTTCAATGGCAAAAATCAATGAATATTGTAAATGCGCAAACAGTAATTTCTCCGCATTGCAAGGTGCAATTCTGAAATTTTTTGCTTTTTCCTGCTCCTCTTAGCATGATAAAGAAGATTCAAAGAGAGTGAGATGCCAGCTCCTTTCATTCAGTCAGTAGCTTCAAACATTTCTGGTATATGAATAACATGATGTTTTTCAATGGCAAAAATCAATGAATATTGTAAATGCACAAACAGTAATTTCTCCGCATTGCAAGGTGCAAGTCTGAAATTTTTTGCTTTTTCCTGCTCCTCTTAGCATGATAAAGAAGATTCAAAGAGAGTGAGATGCCAGCTACTTTCATTCAGTCAGTAGCTTCAATCATTTCTGGACGTTTTTCAATGGTAAAAATCAATGAATATTGTAAATGCAAAAACAGTAATTTCTCCACATTGCAAGGTGCAATTCTGAAATTTTTTGCTTTTTCCTGCTCCTCTTAGCATGATAAAGAAGATTCAAAGAGAGTGAGATGCCAGCTCCTTTCATTCAGTCAGTAGCTTCAAACATTTCTGGTATATGAATAACATGATGTTTTTCAATGGCAAAAATCAATGAATATTGTAAATGCACAAACAGTAATTTCTCCGCATTGCAAGGTGCAATTCTGAAATTTTTTGCTTTTTCCTGCTCCTCTTAGCATGATAAAGAAGATTCAAAGAGAGTGAGATGCCAGCTCCTTTCATTCAGTCAGTAGCTTCAAACATTTCTGGTATATGAATAACATGATGTTTTTCAATGGCAAAAATCAATGAATATTGTAAATGCACAAAGAGTAATTTCTCCGCATTGCAAGGTGCAATTCTGAAATTTTTTGCTTTTTCCTGCTCCTCTTAGCATGATAAAGAAGATTCAAAGAGAGTGAGATGCCAGCTCCTTTCATTCAGTCAGTAGCTTCAATCATTTCTGGACGTTTTTCAATGGCAAAAATCAATGAATATTGTAAATGCACAAACAGTAATTTCTCCGCATTGCAAGGTGCAATTCTGAAATTTTTTGCTTTTTCCTGCTCCTCTTAGCATGATAAAGAAGATTCAAAGAGAGTGAGATGCCAGCTCCTTTCATTCAGTCAGTAGCTTCAATCATTTCTGGACGTTTTTCAATGGCAAAAATCAATGAATATTGTAAATGCACAAACAGTAATTTCTCCGCATTGCAAGGTGCAATTCTGAAATTTTTTGCTTTTTCCTGCTCCTCTTAGCATGATAAAGAAGATTCAAAGAGAGTGAGATGCCAGTTCCTTTCATTCAGTCAGTAGCTTCAATCATTTCTGGACGTTTTTCAATGGCAAAAATCAATGAATATTGTAAATGCACAAACAGTAATTTCTCCGCATTGCAAGGTGCAATTCTGAAATTTTTTGCTTTTTCCTGCTCCTCTTAGCATGATAAAGAAGATTCAAAGAGAGTGAGATGCCAGCTCCTTTCATTCAGTCAGTAGCTTCAATCATTTCTGGTATATGAATAACATGATGTTTTTCAATGGCAAAAATCAATGAATATTGTAAATGCACAAACAGTAATTTCTCCGCATTGCAAGGTGCAATTCTGAAATTTTTTGCTTTTTCCTGCTCCTCTTAGCATGATAAAGAAGATTCAAAGAGAGTGAGATGCCAGCTCCTTTCATTCAGTCAGTAGCTTCAATCATTTCTGGACGTTTTTCAATGGCAAAAATCAATGAATATTGTAAATGCACAAACAGTAATTTCTCCGCATTGCAAGGTGCAATTCTGAAATTTTTTGCTTTTTCCTGCTCCTCTTAGCATGATAAACAAGATTCAAAGAGAGTGAGATGCCAGCTCCTTTCATTCAGTCAGTAGCTTCAATCATTTCTGGACGTTTTTCAATGGCAAAAATCAATGAATATTGTAAATGCACAAACAGTAATTTCTCCGCATTGCAAGGTGCAATTCTGAAATTTTTTGCTTTTTCCTGCTCCTCTTAGCATGATAAAGAAGATTCAAAGAGAGTGAGATGCCAGCTCCTTTCATTCAGTCAGTAGCTTCAAACATTTCTGGTATATGAATAACATGATGTTTTTCAATGGCAAAAATCAATGAATATTGTAAATGCACAAACAGTAATTTCTCCGCATTGCAAGGTGCAAGTCTGAAATTTTTTGCTTTTTCCTGCTCCTCTTAGCATGATAAAGAAGATTCAAAGAGAGTGAGATGCCAGCTACTTTCATTCAGTCAGTAGCTTCAATCATTTCTGGACGTTTTTCAATGGTAAAAATCAATGAATATTGTAAATGCACAAACAGTAATTTCTCCACATTGCAAGGTGCAATTCTGAAATTTTTTGCTTTCTCCTGCTCCTCTTAGCATGATAAAGAAGATTCAAAGAGAGTGAGATGCCAGCTCCTTTCATTCAGTCAGTAGCTTCAAACATTTCTGGTATATGAATAACATGATGTTTTTCAATGGCAAAAATCAATGAATATTGTAAATGCACAAACAGTAATTTCTCTGCATTGCAAGGTGCAATTCTGAAATTTTTTGCTTTTTCCTGCTCCTCTTAGCATGATAAAGAAGATTCAAAGAGAGTGAGATGCCAGCTACTTTCATTCAGTCAGTAGCTTCAATCATTTCTGGACGTTTTTCAATGGTAAAAATCAATGAATATTGTAAATGCACAAACAGTAATTTCTCCACATTGCAAGGTGCAATTCTGAAATTTTTTGCTTTTTCCTGCTCCTCTTAGCATGATAAAGAAGATTCAAAGAGAGTGAGATGCCAGCTCCTTTCATTCAGTCAGTAGCTTCAAACATTTCTGGTATATGAATAACATGATGTTTTTCAATGGCAAAAATCAATGAATATTGTAAATGCACAAACAGTAATTTCTCCGCATTGCAAGGTGCAATTCTGAAATTTTTTGCTTTTTCCTGCTCCTCTTAGCATGATAAAGAAGATTCAAAGAGAGTGAGATGCCAGCTCCTTTCATTCAGTCAGTAGCTTCAAACATTTCTGGTATATGAATAACATGATGTTTTTCAATGGCAAAAATCAATGAATATTGTAAATGCACAAACAGTAATTTCTCCGCATTGCAAGGTGCAATTCTGAAATTTTTTGCTTTTTCCTGCTCCTCTTAGCATGATAAAGAATATTCAAAGAGAGTGAGATGCCAGCTCCTTTCATTCAGTCAGTAGCTTCAATCATTTCTGGATGTTTTTCAATGGCAAAAATCAATGAATATTGTAAATGCACAAACTGTAATTTCTCCGCATTGCAAGGTGCAATTCTGAAATTTTTGGCTTTTTCCTGCTCCTCTTAGCATGATAAAGAAGATTCAAAGAGAGTGAGATGCCAGCTCCTTTCATTCAGTCAGTAGCTTCAATCATTTCTGGACGTTTTTCAATGGCAAAAATCAATGAATATTGTAAATGCACAAACAGTAATTTCTCCGCATTGCAAGGTGCAATTCTGAAATTTTTTGCTTTTTCCTGCTCCTCTTAGCATGATAAAGAAGATTCAAAGAGAGTGAGATGCCAGCTCCTTTCATTCAGTCAGTACCTTCAATCATTTCTGGATGTTTTTCAATGGCAAAAATCAATGAATATTGTAAATGCACAAACAGTAATTTCTCCGCATTGCAAGGTGCAATTCTGAAATTTTTTGCTTTTTCCCGCTCCTCTTAGCATGATAAAGAAGATTCAAAGAGAGTGAGGTGCCAGCTCCTTTCATTCAGTCAGTAGCTTCAAACATTTCTGGTATATGAATAACATGTTTTTCAATGGCAAAAATCATTGAATATTGTAAATGCACAAACAGTAATTTCTCCGCATTGCAAGGTGCAATTCTGAAATTTTTTGATTTTTCCTGCTCCTCTTAGCATGATAAAGAAGATTCAAAGAGAGTGAGATGCCAGCTCCTTTCATTCAGTCAGTAGCTTCAATCATTTCTGGACGTTTTTCAATGGCAAAAATCAATGAATATTGTAAATGCACAAACAGTAATTTCTCCGCATTGCAAGGTGCAATTCTGAAATTTTTTGCTTTTTCCTGCTCCTCTTAGCATGATAAAGAAGATTCAAAGAGAGTGAGATGCCAGCTCCTTTCATTCAGTCAGTAGCTTCAATCATTTCTGGACGTTTTTCAATGGCAAAAATCAATGAATATTGTAAATGCGCAAACAGTAATTTCTCCGCATTGCAAGGTGCAATTCTGAAATTTTTTGCTTTTTCCTGCTCCTCTTAGCATGATAAAGAAGATTCAAAGAGAGTGAGATGCCAGCTCCTTTCATTCAGTCAGTAGCTTCAAACATTTCTGGTATATGAATAACATGATGTTTTTCAATGGCAAAAATCAATGAATATTGTAAATGCACAAACAGTAATTTCTCCGCATTGCAAGGTGCAAGTCTGAAATTTTTTGCTTTTTCCTGCTCCTCTTAGCATGATAAAGAAGATTCAAAGAGAGTGAGATGCCAGCTACTTTCATTCAGTCAGTAGCTTCAATCATTTCTGGACGTTTTTCAATGGTAAAAATCAATGAATATTGTAAATGCAAAAACAGTAATTTCTCCACATTGCAAGGTGCAATTCTGAAATTTTTTGCTTTTTCCTGCTCCTCTTAGCATGATAAAGAAGATTCAAAGAGAGTGAGATGCCAGCTCCTTTCATTCAGTCAGTAGCTTCAAACATTTCTGGTATATGAATAACATGATGTTTTTCAATGGCAAAAATCAATGAATATTGTAAATGCACAAACAGTAATTTCTCCGCATTGCAAGGTGCAATTCTGAAATTTTTTGCTTTTTCCTGCTCCTCTTAGCATGATAAAGAAGATTCAAAGAGAGTGAGATGCCAGCTCCTTTCATTCAGTCAGTAGCTTCAAACATTTCTGGTATATGAATAACATGATGTTTTTCAATGGCAAAAATCAATGAATATTGTAAATGCACAAAGAGTAATTTCTCCGCATTGCAAGGTGCAATTCTGAAATTTTTTGCTTTTTCCTGCTCCTCTTAGCATGATAAAGAAGATTCAAAGAGAGTGAGATGCCAGCTCCTTTCATTCAGTCAGTAGCTTCAATCATTTCTGGACGTTTTTCAATGGCAAAAATCAATGAATATTGTAAATGCACAAACAGTAATTTCTCCGCATTGCAAGGTGCAATTCTGAAATTTTTTGCTTTTTCCTGCTCCTCTTAGCATGATAAAGAAGATTCAAAGAGAGTGAGATGCCAGCTCCTTTCATTCAGTCAGTAGCTTCAATCATTTCTGGACGTTTTTCAATGGCAAAAATCAATGAATATTGTAAATGCACAAACAGTAATTTCTCCGCATTGCAAGGTGCAATTCTGAAATTTTTTGCTTTTTCCTGCTCCTCTTAGCATGATAAAGAAGATTCAAAAAGAGTGAGATGCCAGCTCCTTTCATTCAGTCAGTAGCTACAAACATTTCTGGTATATGAATAACATGATGTTTTTCAATGGCAAAAATCAATGAATATTGTAAATGCACAAACAGTAATTTCTCCGCATTGCAAGGTGCAATTCTGAAATTTTTTGCTTTTTCCTGCTCCTCTTAGCATGATAAAGAAGATTCAAAGAGAGTGAGATGCCAGCTCCTTTCATTCAGTCAGTAGCTTCAATCATTTCTGGACGTTTTTCAATGGCAAAAATCAATGAATATTGTAAATGCACAAACAGTAATTTCTCCGCATTGCAAGGTGCAATTCTGAAATTTTTTGCTTTTTCCTGCTCCTCTTAGCATGATAAAGAAGATTCAAAGAGAGTGAGATGCCAGCTCCTTTCATTCAGTCAGTAGCTTCAATCATTTCTGGACGTTTTTCAATGGCAAAAATCAATGAATATTGTAAATGCACAAACAGTAATTTCTCCGCATTGCAAGGTGCAATTCTGAAATTTTTTGCTTTTTCCTGCTCCTCTTAGCATGACAAAGAAGATTCAAAGAGAGTAAGATGCCAGCTCCTTTCATTCAGTCAGTAGCTTCAATCATTTCTGGTATATGAATAACATGATGTTTTTCAATGGCAAAAATCAATGAATATTGTAAATGCACAAACAGTAATTTCTCCGCATTGCAAGGTGCAATTCTGAAATTTTTTGCTTTTTCCTGCTCCTCTTAGCATGATAAAGAAGATTCAAAGAGAGTGAGATGCCAGCTCCTTTCATTCAGTCAGTAGCTTCAATCATTTCTGGACGTTTTTCAATGGCAAAAATCAATGAATATTGTAAATGCACAAACAGTAATTTCTCCGCATTGCAAGGTGCAATTCTGAAATTTTTTGCTTTTTCCTGCTCCTCTTAGCATGATAAAGAAGATTCAAAGAGAGTGAGATGCCAGCTCCTTTCATTCAGTCAGTAGCTTCAATCATTTCTGGACGTTTTTCAATGGCAAAAATCAATGAATATTGTAAATGCACAAACAGTAATTTCTCCGCATTGCAAGGTGCAATTCTGAAATTTTTTGCTTTTTCCTGCTCCTCTTAGCATGATAAAGAAGATTCAAAGAGAGTGAGATGCCAGCTCCTTTCATTCAGTCAGTAGCTTCAAACATTTCTGGTATATGAATAATATGATGTTTTTCAATGGCAAAAATCAATGAATATTGTAAAAGCACAAACAGTAATTTCTCCGCATTGCAAGGTGCAATTCTGAAATTTTTTGCTTTTTCCTGCTCCTCTTAGCATGATAAAGAAGATTCAAAGAGAGTGAGATGCCAGCTCCTTTCATTCAGTCAGTAGCTTCAATCATTTCTGGACGTTTTTCAATGGCAAAAATCAATGAATATTGTAAATGCACAAACAGTAATTTCTCCGCATTGCAAGGTGCAATTCTGAAATTTTTTGCTTTTTCCTGCTCCTCTTAGCATGATAAAGAAGATTCAAAGAGAGTGAGATGCCAGCTCCTTTCATTCAGTCAGTAGCTTCAAACATTTCTGGTATATGAATAACATGATGTTTTTCAATGGCAAAAATCAATGAATATTGTAAAAGCACAAACAGTAATTTCTCCGCATTGCAAGGTGCAATTCTGAAATTTTTTGCTTTTTCCTGCTCCTCTTAGCATGATAAAGAAGATTCAAAGAGAGTGAGATGCCAGCTCCTTTCATTCAGTCAGTAGCTTCAATCATTTCTGGACGTTTTTCAATGGCAAAAATCAATGAATATTGTAAATGCACAAACAGTAATTTCTCCGCATTGCAAGGTGCAATTCTGAAATTTTTTGCTTTTTCCTGCTCCTCTTAGCATGATAAAGAAGATTCAAAGAGAGTGAGATGCCAGCTCCTTTCATTCAGTCAGTAGCTTCAATCATTTCTGGTATATGAATAACATGATGTTTTTCAATGGCAAAAATCAATGAATATTGTAAATGCACAAACAGTAATTTCTCCACATTGCAAGGTGCAATTCTGAAATTTTTTGCTTTTTCCTGCTCCTCTTAGCATGATAAAGAAGATTCAAAGAGAGTGAGATGCCAGCTCCTTTCATTCAGTCAGTAGCTTCAATCATTTCTGGACGTTTTTCAATGGCAAAAATCAATGAATATTGTAAATGCACAAACAGTAATTTCTCCGCATTGCAAGGTGCAATTCTGAAATTTTTTGCTTTTTCCTGCTCCTCTTAGCATGATAAAGAAGATTCAAAGAGAGTGAGATGCCAGCTCCTTTCATTCAGTCAGTAGCTACAAACATTTCTGGTATATGAATAACATGATGTTTTTCAATGGCAAAAATCAATGAATATTGTAAATGCACAAACAGTAATTTCTCCGCATTGCAAGGTGCAATTCTGAAATTTTTTGCTTTTTCCTGCTCCTCTTAGCATGATAAACAAGATTCAAAGAGAGTGAGATGCCAGCTCCTTTCATTCAGTCAGTAGCTTCAATCATTTCTGGACGTTTTTCAATGGCAAAAATCAATGAATATTGTAAATGCACAAACAGTAATTTCTCCGCATTGCAAGGTGCAATTCTGAAATTTTTTGCTTTTTCCTGCTCCTCTTAGCATGATAAAGAAGATTCAAAGAGAGTGAGATGCCAGCTCCTTTCATTCAGTCAGTAGCTTCAATCATTTCTGGACGTTTTTCAATGGCAAAAATCAATGAATATTGTAAATGCACAAACAGTAATTTCTCCGCATTGCAAGGTGCAATTCTGAAATTTTTTGCTTTTTCCTGCTCCTCTTAGCATGATAAAGAAGATTCAAAGAGAGTGAGATGCCAGCTCCTTTCATTCAGTCAGTAGCTTCAATCATTTCTGGACGTTTTTCAATGGCAAAAATCAATGAATATTGTAAATGCACAAACAGTAATTTCTCCGCATTGCAAGGTGCAATTCTGAAATTTTTTGCTTTTTCCTGCTCCTCTTAGCATGATAAAGAAGATTCAAAGAGAGTGAGATGCCAGCTCCTTTCATTCAGTCAGTAGCTTCAATCATTTCTGGACGTTTTTCAATGGCAAAAATCAATGAATATTGTAAATGCACAAACAGTAATTTCTCCGCATTGCAAGGTGCAATTCTGAAATTTTTTGCTTTTTCCTGCTCCTCTTAGCATGACAAAGAAGATTCAAAGAGAGTAAGATGCCAGCTCCTTTCATTCAGTCAGTAGCTTCAATCATTTCTGGTATATGAATAACATGATGTTTTTCAATGGCAAAAATCAATGAATATTGTAAATGCACAAACAGTAATTTCTCCGCATTGCAAGGTGCAATTCTGAAATTTTTTGCTTTTTCCTGCTCCTCTTAGCATGATAAAGAAGATTCAAAGAGAGTGAGATGCCAGCTCCTTTCATTCAGTCAGTAGCTTCAATCATTTCTGGACGTTTTTCAATGGCAAAAATCAATGAATATTGTAAATGCACAAACAGTAATTTCTCCGCATTGCAAGGTGCAATTCTGAAATTTTTTGCTTTTTCCTGCTCCTCTTAGCATGATAAAGAAGATTCAAAGAGAGTGAGATGCCAGCTCCTTTCATTCAGTCAGTAGCTTCAATCATTTCTGGACGTTTTTCAATGGCAAAAATCAATGAATATTGTAAATGCACAAACAGTAATTTCTCCGCATTGCAAGGTGCAATTCTGAAATTTTTTGCTTTTTCCTGCTCCTCTTAGCATGATAAAGAAGATTCAAAGAGAGTGAGATGCCAGCTCCTTTCATTCAGTCAGTAGCTTCAAACATTTCTGGTATATGAATAATATGATGTTTTTCAATGGCAAAAATCAATGAATATTGTAAAAGCACAAACAGTAATTTCTCCGCATTGCAAGGTGCAATTCTGAAATTTTTTGCTTTTTCCTGCTCCTCTTAGCATGATAAAGAAGATTCAAAGAGAGTGAGATGCCAGCTCCTTTCATTCAGTCAGTAGCTTCAATCATTTCTGGACGTTTTTCAATGGCAAAAATCAATGAATATTGTAAATGCACAAACAGTAATTTCTCCGCATTGCAAGGTGCAATTCTGAAATTTTTTGCTTTTTCCTGCTCCTCTTAGCATGATAAAGAAGATTCAAAGAGAGTGAGATGCCAGCTCCTTTCATTCAGTCAGTAGCTTCAAACATTTCTGGTATATGAATAACATGATGTTTTTCAATGGCAAAAATCAATGAATATTGTAAAAGCACAAACAGTAATTTCTCCGCATTGCAAGGTGCAATTCTGAAATTTTTTGCTTTTTCCTGCTCCTCTTAGCATGATAAAGAAGATTCAAAGAGAGTGAGATGCCAGCTCCTTTCATTCAGTCAGTAGCTTCAATCATTTCTGGACGTTTTTCAATGGCAAAAATCAATGAATATTGTAAATGCACAAACAGTAATTTCTCCGCATTGCAAGGTGCAATTCTGAAATTTTTTGCTTTTTCCTGCTCCTCTTAGCATGATAAAGAAGATTCAAAGAGAGTGAGATGCCAGCTCCTTTCATTCAGTCAGTAGCTTCAATCATTTCTGGTATATGAATAACATGATGTTTTTCAATGGCAAAAATCAATGAATATTGTAAATGCACAAACAGTAATTTCTCCACATTGCAAGGTGCAATTCTGAAATTTTTGCTTTTTCCTGCTCCTCTTAGCATGATAAAGAAGATTCAAAGAGAGTGAGATGCCAGCTCCTTTCATTCAGTCAGTAGCTTCAATCATTTCTGGACGTTTTTCAATGGCAAAAATCAATGAATATTGTAAATGCACAAACAGTAATTTCTCCGCATTGCAAGGTGCAATTCTGAAATTTTTTGCTTTTTCCTGCTCCTCTTAGCATGATAAAGAAGATTCAAAGAGAGTGAGATGCCAGCTCCTTTCATTCAGTCAGTAGCTACAAACATTTCTGGTATATGAATAACATGATGTTTTTCAATGGCAAAAATCAATGAATATTGTAAATGCACAAACAGTAATTTCTCCGCATTGCAAGGTGCAATTCTGAAATTTTTTGCTTTTTCCTGCTCCTCTTAGCATGATAAACAAGATTCAAAGAGAGTGAGATGCCAGCTCCTTTCATTCAGTCAGTAGCTTCAATCATTTCTGGACGTTTTTCAATGGCAAAAATCAATGAATATTGTAAATGCACAAACAGTAATTTCTCCGCATTGCAAGGTGCAATTCTGAAATTTTTTGCTTTTTCCTGCTCCTCTTAGCATGAT
Organism: Phyllobates terribilis; assembly: GCF_046119375.1. Lineage (NCBI taxonomy): Eukaryota > Metazoa > Chordata > Amphibia > Anura > Dendrobatidae > Phyllobates > Phyllobates terribilis. Next base: position 124,650 of record NW_027365066.1, on the reverse strand, counting down.
AAAGAAGATTCAAAGAGAGTGAGATGCCAGCTCCTTTCATTCAGTCAGTAGCTTCAATCATTTCTGGACGTTTTTCAATGGCAAAAATCAATGAATATTGTAAATGCACAAACAGTAATTTCTCCGCATTGCAAGGTGCAATTCTGAAATTTTTTGCTTTTTCCTGCTCCTCTTAGCATGATAAAGAAGATTCAAAGAGAGTGAGATGCCAGCTCCTTTCATTCAGTCAGTAGCTTCAATCATTTCTGGACGTTTTTCAATGGCAAAAATCAATGAATATTGTAAATGCACAAACAGTAATTTCTCCGCATTGCAAGGTGCAATTCTGAAATTTTTTGCTTTTTCCTGCTCCTCTTAGCATGATAAAGAAGATTCAAAGGAGAGTGAGATGCCAGCTCCTTTCATTCAGTCAGTAGCTTCAAACATTTCTGGTATATGAATAATATGATGTTTTTCAATGGCAAAAATCAATGAATATTGTAAAAGCACAAACAGTAATTTCTCCGCATTGCAAGGTGCAATTCTGAAATTTTTTGCTTTTTCCTGCTCCTCTTAGCATGATAAAGAAGATTCAAAGAGAGTGAGATGCCAGCTCCTTTCATTCAGTCAGTAGCTTCAATCATTTCTGGACGTTTTTCAATGGCAAAAATCAATGAATATTGTAAATGCACAAACAGTAATTTCTCCGCATTGCAAGGTGCAATTCTGAAATTTTTTGCTTTTTCCTGCTCCTCTTAGCATGATAAAGAAGATTCAAAGAGAGTGAGATGCCAGCTCCTTTCATTCAGTCAGTAGCTTCAATCATTTCTGGTATATGAATAACATGATGTTTTTCAATGGCAAAAATCAATGAATATTGTAAATGCACAAACAGTAATTTCTCCGCATTGCAAGTTGCAATTCTGAAATTTTTTGCTTTTTCCTGCTCCTCTTAGCATGATAAAGAAGATTCAAAGAGAGTGAGATGCCAGCTCCTTTCATTCAGTCAGTAGCTTCAATCATTTCTGGACGTTTTTCAATGGCAAAAATCAATGAATATTGTAAATGCACAAACAGTAATTTCTCCGCATTGCAAGGTGCAATTCTGAAATTTTTTGCTTTTTCCTGCTCCTCTTAGCATGATAAAGAAGATTCAAAGAGAGTGAGATGCTAGCTCCTTTCATTCAGTCAGTAGCTTCAATCATTTCTGGACGTTTTTCAATGGCAAAAATCAATGAATATTGTAAATGCACAAACAGTAATTTCTCCGCATTGCAAGGTGCAATTCTGAAATTTTTTGCTTTTTCCTGCTCCTCTTAGCATGATAAAGAAGATTCAAAGAGAGTGAGATGCCAGCTCCTTTCATTCAGTCAGTAGCTTCAAACATTTCTGGTATATGAATAACATGATGTTTTTCAATGGCAAAAATCAATGAATATTGTAAAAGCACAAACAGTAATTTCTCCGCATTGCAAGGTGCAATTCTGAAATTTTTTGCTTTTTCCTGCTCCTCTTAGCATGATAAAGAAGATTCAAAGAGAGTGAGATGCCAGCTCCTTTCATTCAGTCAGTAGCTTCAATCATTTCTGGACGTTTTTCAATGGCAAAAATCAATGAATATTGTAAATGCACAAACAGTAATTTCTCCGCATTGCAAGGTGCAATTCTGAAATTTTTTGCTTTTTCCTGCTCCTCTTAGCATGATAAAGAAGATTCAAAGAGAGTGAGATGCCAGCTCCTTTCATTCAGTCAGTAGCTTCAATCATTTCTGGACGTTTTTCAATGGCAAAAATCAATGAATATTGTAAATGCACAAACAGTAATTTCTCCGCATTGCAAGGTGCAATTCTGAAATTTTTTGCTTTTTCCTGCTCCTCTTAGCATGATAAAGAAGATTCAAAGAGAGTGAGATGCCAGCTCCTTTCATTCAGTCAGTAGCTTCAAACATTTCTGGTATATGAATAATATGATGTTTTTCAATGGCAAAAATCAATGAATATTGTAAAAGCACAAACAGTAATTTCTCCGCATTGCAAGGTGCAATTCTGAAATTTTTTGCTTTTTCCTGCTCCTCTTAGCATGATAAAGAAGATTCAAAGAGAGTGAGATGCCAGCTCCTTTCATTCAGTCAGTAGCTTCAATCATTTCTGGACGTTTTTCAATGGCAAAAATCAATGAATATTGTAAATGCACAAACAGTAATTTCTCCGCATTGCAAGGTGCAATTCTGAAATTTTTTGCTTTTTCCTGCTCCTCTTAGCATGATAAAGAAGATTCAAAGAGAGTGAGATGCCAGCTCCTTTCATTCAGTCAGTAGCTTCAATCATTTCTGGTATATGAATAACATGATGTTTTTCAATGGCAAAAATCAATGAATATTGTAAATGCACAAACAGTAATTTCTCCGCATTGCAAGTTGCAATTCTGAAATTTTTTGCTTTTTCCTGCTCCTCTTAGCATGATAAAGAAGATTCAAAGAGAGTGAGATGCCAGCTCCTTTCATTCAGTCAGTAGCTTCAATCATTTCTGGACGTTTTTCAATGGCAAAAATCAATGAATATTGTAAATGCACAAACAGTAATTTCTCCGCATTGCAAGGTGCAATTCTGAAATTTTTTGCTTTTTCCTGCTCCTCTTAGCATGATAAAGAAGATTCAAAGAGAGTGAGATGCTAGCTCCTTTCATTCAGTCAGTAGCTTCAATCATTTCTGGACGTTTTTCAATGGCAAAAATCAATGAATATTGTAAATGCACAAACAGTAATTTCTCCGCATTGCAAGGTGCAATTCTGAAATTTTTTGCTTTTTCCTGCTCCTCTTAGCATGATAAAGAAGATTCAAAGAGAGTGAGATGCCAGCTCCTTTCATTCAGTCAGTAGCTTCAAACATTTCTGGTATATGAATAACATGATGTTTTTCAATGGCAAAAATCAATGAATATTGTAAAAGCACAAACAGTAATTTCTCCGCATTGCAAGGTGCAATTCTGAAATTTTTTGCTTTTTCCTCCTCCTCTTAGCATGATAAAGAAGATTCAAAGAGAGTGAGATGCCAGCTCCTTTCATTCAGTCAGTAGCTTCAATCATTTCTGGTATATGAATAACATGATGTTTTTCAATGGCAAAAATCAATGAATATTGTAAATGCACAAACAGTAATTTCTCCACATTGCAAGGTGCAATTCTGAAATTTTTTGCTTTTTCCTGCTCCTCTTAGCATGATAAAGAAGATTCAAAGAGAGTGAGATGACAGCTCCTTTCATTTAGTCAGTAGCTTCAATCATTTCTGGACGTTTTTCAATGGCAAAAAACAATGAATATTGTAAATGCACAAACAGTAATTTCTCCGCATTGCAAGGTGCAATTCTGAAATTTTTTGCTTTTTCCTGCTCCTCTTAGCATGATAAAGAAGATTCAAAGAGAGCGAGATGCCAGCTCCTTTCATTCAGTCAGTAGCTTCAATCATTTCTGGTATATGAATAACATGATGTTTTTCAATGGCAAAAATCAATGAATATTGTAAATGCACAAACAGTAATTTCTCCGCATTGCAAGGTGCAATTCTGAAATTTTTTGCTTTTTCCTGCTCCTCTTAGCATGATAAAGAAGATTCAAAGAGAGTGAGATGCCAGCTCCTTTCATTCAGTCAGTAGCTTCAATCATTTCTGGACGTTTTTCAATGGCAAAAATCAATGAATATTGTAAATGCACAAACAGTAATTTCTCCGCATTGCAAGGTGCAATTCTGAAATTTTTTGCTTTTTCCTGCTCCTCTTAGCATGATAAAGAAGATTCAAAGAGAGTGAGATGCCAGCTCCTTTCATTCAGTCAGTAGCTTCAAACATTTCTGGTATATGAATAACATGATGTTTTTCAATGGCAAAAATCAATGAATATTGTAAATGCACAAACAGTAATTTCTCCGCATTGCAAGGTGCAATTCTGAAATTTTTTGCTTTTTCCTGCTCCTCTTAGCATGATAAAGAAGATTCAAAGAGAGTGAGATGCCAGCTCCTTTCATTCAGTCAGTAGCTTCAAACATTTCTGGTATATGAATAACATGATGTTTTTCAATGGCAAAAATCAATGAATATTGTAAATGCACAAAGAGTAATTTCTCCGCATTGCAAGGTGCAATTCTGAAATTTTTTGCTTTTTCCTGCTCCTCTTAGCATGATAAAGAAGATTCAAAGAGAGTGAGATGCCAGCTCCTTTCATTCAGTCAGTAGCTTCAATCATTTCTGGACGTTTTTCAATGGCAAAAATCAATGAATATTGTAAATGCACAAACAGTAATTTCTCCGCATTGCAAGGTGCAATTCTGAAATTTTTTGCTTTTTCCTGCTCCTCTTAGCATGATAAAGAAGATTCAAAGAGAGTGAGATGCCAGCTCCTTTCATTCAGTCAGTAGCTTCAATCATTTCTGGACGTTTTTCAATGGCAAAAATCAATGAATATTGTAAATGCACAATCAGTAATTTCTCCGCATTGCAAGGTGCAATTCTGAAATTTTTTGCTTTTTCCTGCTCCTCTTAGCATGATAAAGAAGATTCAAAGAGAGTGAGATGCCAGCTCCTTTCATTCAGTCAGTAGCTACAAACATTTCTGGTATATGAATAACATGATGTTTTTCAATGGCAAAAATCAATGAATATTGTAAATGCACAAACAGTAATTTCTCCGCATTGCAAGGTGCAATTCTGAAATTTTTTGCTTTTTCCTGCTCCTCTTAGCATGATAAAGAAGATTCAAAGAGAGTGAGATGCCAGCTCCTTTCATTCAGTCAGTAGCTTCAATCATTTCTGGACGTTTTTCAATGGCAAAAATCAATGAATATTGTAAATGCACAAACAGTAATTTCTCCGCATTGCAAGGTGCAATTCTGAAATTTTTTGCTTTTTCCTGCTCCTCTTAGCATGATAAAGAAGATTCAAAGAGAGTGAGATGCCAGCTCCTTTCATTCAGTCAGTAGCTTCAAACATTTCTGGTATATGAATAATATGATGTTTTTCAATGGCAAAAATCAATGAATATTGTAAAAGCACAAACAGTAATTTCTCCGCATTGCAAGGTGCAATTCTGAAATTTTTTGCTTTTTCCTGCTCCTCTTAGCATGATAAAGAAGATTCAAAGAGAGTGAGATGCCAGCTCCTTTCATTCAGTCAGTAGCTTCAATCATTTCTGGACGTTTTTCAATGGCAAAAATCAATGAATATTGTAAATGCACAAACAGTAATTTCTCCGCATTGCAAGGTGCAATTCTGAAATTTTTTGCTTTTTCCTGCTCCTCTTAGCATGATAAAGAAGATTCAAAGAGAGTGAGATGCCAGCTCCTTTCATTCAGTCAGTAGCTTCAATCATTTCTGGTATATGAATAACATGATGTTTTTCAATGGCAAAAATCAATGAATATTGTAAATGCACAAACAGTAATTTCTCCGCATTGCAAGTTGCAATTCTGAAATTTTTTGCTTTTTCCTGCTCCTCTTAGCATGATAAAGAAGATTCAAAGAGAGTGAGATGCCAGCTCCTTTCATTCAGTCAGTAGCTTCAATCATTTCTGGACGTTTTTCAATGGCAAAAATCAATGAATATTGTAAATGCACAAACAGTAATTTCTCCGCATTGCAAGGTGCAATTCTGAAATTTTTTGCTTTTTCCTGCTCCTCTTAGCATGATAAAGAAGATTCAAAGAGAGTGAGATGCCAGCTCCTTTCATTCAGTCAGTAGCTTCAATCATTTCTGGACGTTTTTCAATGGCAAAAATCAATGAATATTGTAAATGCACAAACAGTAATTTCTCCGCATTGCAAGGTGCAATTCTGAAATTTTTTGCTTTTTCCTGCTCCTCTTAGCATGATAAAGAAGATTCAAAGAGAGTGAGATGCCAGCTCCTTTCATTCAGTCAGTAGCTTCAAACATTTCTGGTATATGAATAACATGATGTTTTTCAATGGCAAAAATCAATGAATATTGTAAAAGCACAAACAGTAATTTCTCCGCATTGCAAGGTGCAATTCTGAAATTTTTTGCTTTTTCCTGCTCCTCTTAGCATGATAAAGAAGATTCAAAGAGAGTGAGATGCCAGCTCCTTTCATTCAGTCAGTAGCTTCAATCATTTCTGGTATATGAATAACATGATGTTTTTCAATGGCAAAAATCAATGAATATTGTAAATGCACAAACAGTAATTTCTCCACATTGCAAGGTGCAATTCTGAAATTTTTTGCTTTTTCCTGCTCCTCTTAGCATGATAAAGAAGATTCAAAGAGAGTGAGATGACAGCTCCTTTCATTTAGTCAGTAGCTTCAATCATTTCTGGACGTTTTTCAATGGCAAAAAACAATGAATATTGTAAATGCACAAACAGTAATTTCTCCGCATTGCAAGGTGCAATTCTGAAATTTTTTGCTTTTTCCTGCTCCTCTTAGCATGATAAAGAAGATTCAAAGAGAGCGAGATGCCAGCTCCTTTCATTCAGTCAGTAGCTTCAATCATTTCTGGTATATGAATAACATGATGTTTTTCAATGGCAAAAATCAATGAATATTGTAAATGCACAAACAGTAATTTCTCCGCATTGCAAGGTGCAATTCTGAAATTTTTTGCTTTTTCCTGCTCCTCTTAGCATGATAAAGAAGATTCAAAGAGAGTGAGATGCCAGCTCCTTTCATTCAGTCAGTAGCTTCAATCATTTCTGGACGTTTTTCAATGGCAAAAATCAATGAATATTGTAAATGCACAAACAGTAATTTCTCCGCATTGCAAGGTGCAATTCTGAAATTTTTTGCTTTTTCCTGCTCCTCTTAGCATGATAAAGAAGATTCAAAGAGAGTGAGATGCCAGCTCCTTTCATTCAGTCAGTAGCTTCAAACATTTCTGGTATATGAATAACATGATGTTTTTCAATGGCAAAAATCAATGAATATTGTAAATGCACAAACAGTAATTTCTCCGCATTGCAAGGTGCAATTCTGAAATTTTTTGCTTTTTCCTGCTCCTCTTAGCATGATAAAGAAGATTCAAAGAGAGTGAGATGCCAGCTCCTTTCATTCAGTCAGTAGCTTCAAACATTTCTGGTATATGAATAACATGATGTTTTTCAATGGCAAAAATCAATGAATATTGTAAATGCACAAAGAGTAATTTCTCCGCATTGCAAGGTGCAATTCTGAAATTTTTTGCTTTTTCCTGCTCCTCTTAGCATGATAAAGAAGATTCAAAGAGAGTGAGATGCCAGCTCCTTTCATTCAGTCAGTAGCTTCAATCATTTCTGGACGTTTTTCAATGGCAAAAATCAATGAATATTGTAAATGCACAAACAGTAATTTCTCCGCATTGCAAGGTGCAATTCTGAAATTTTTTGCTTTTTCCTGCTCCTCTTAGCATGATAAAGAAGATTCAAAGAGAGTGAGATGCCAGCTCCTTTCATTCAGTCAGTAGCTTCAATCATTTCTGGACGTTTTTCAATGGCAAAAATCAATGAATATTGTAAATGCACAAACAGTAATTTCTCCGCATTGCAAGGTGCAATTCTGAAATTTTTTGCTTTTTCCTGCTCCTCTTAGCATGATAAAGAAGATTCAAAGAGAGTGAGATGCCAGCTCCTTTCATTCAGTCAGTAGCTACAAACATTTCTGGTATATGAATAACATGATGTTTTTCAATGGCAAAAATCAATGAATATTGTAAATGCACAAACAGTAATTTCTCCGCATTGCAAGGTGCAATTCTGAAATTTTTTGCTTTTTCCTGCTCCTCTTAGCATGATAAAGAAGATTCAAAGAGAGTGAGATGCCAGCTCCTTTCATTCAGTCAGTAGCTTCAATCATTTCTGGACGTTTTTCAATGGCAAAAATCAATGAATATTGTAAATGCACAAACAGTAATTTCTCCGCATTGCAAGGTGCAATTCTGAAATTTTTTGCTTTTTCCTGCTCCTCTTAGCATGATAAAGAAGATTCAAAGAGCGTGAGATGCCAGCTCCTTTCATTCAGTCAGTAGCTTCAATCATTTCTGGACGTTTTTCAATGGCAAAAATCAATGAATATTGTAAATGCTCAAACAGTAATTTCTCCGCATTGCAAGGTGCAATTCTGAAATTTTTTGCTTTTTCCTGCTCCTCTTAGCATGACAAAGAAGATTCAAAGAGAGTAAGATGCCAGCTCCTTTCATTCAGTCAGTAGCTTCAATCATTTCTGGTATATGAATAACATGATGTTTTTCAATGGAAAAATCAATGAATATTGTAAATGCACAAACAGTAATTTCTCCGCATTGCAAGGTGCAATTCTGAAATTTTTTGCTTTTTCCTGCTCCTCTTAGCATGATAAAGAAGATTCAAAGAGAGTGAGATGCCAGCTCCTTTCATTCAGTCAGTAGCTTCAATCATTTCTGGACGTTTTTCAATGGCAAAAATCAATGAATATTGTAAATGCACAAACAGTAATTTCTCCGCATTGCAAGGTGCAATTCTGAAATTTTTTGCTTTTTCCTGCTCCTCTTAGCATGATAAAGAAGATTCAAAGAGAGTGAGATGCCAGCTCCTTTCATTCAGTCAGTAGCTTCAATCATTTCTGGACGTTTTTCAATGGCAAAAATCAATGAATATTGTAAATGCACAAACAGTAATTTCTCCGCATTGCAAGGTGCAATTCTGAAATTTTTTGCTTTTTCCTGCTCCTCTTAGCATGATAAAGAAGATTCAAAGAGAGTGAGATGCCAGCTCCTTTCATTCAGTCAGTAGCTTCAATCATTTCTGGACGTTTTTCAATGGCAAAAATCAATGAATATTGTAAATGCTCAAACAGTAATTTCTCCGCATTGCAAGGTGCAATTCTGAAATTTTTTGCTTTTTCCTGCTCCTCTTAGCATGACAAAGAAGATTCAAAGAGAGTAAGATGCCAGCTCCTTTCATTCAGTCAGTAGCTTCAATCATTTCTGGTATATGAATAACATGATGTTTTTCAATGGCAAAAATCAATGAATATTGTAAATGCACAAACAGTAATTTCTCCGCATTGCAAGGTGCAATTCTGAAATTTTTTGCTTTTTCCTGCTCCTCTTAGCATGATAAAGAAGATTCAAAGAGAGTGAGATGCCAGCTCCTTTCATTCAGTCAGTAGCTTCAATCATTTCTGGACGTTTTTCAATGGCAAAAATCAATGAATATTGTAAATGCACAAACAGTAATTTCTCCGCATTGCAAGGTGCAATTCTGAAATTTTTTGCTTTTTCCTGCTCCTCTTAGCATGATAAAGAAGATTCAAAGAGAGTGAGATGCCAACTCCTTTCATTCAGTCAGTAGCTTCAATCATTTCTGGACGTTTTTCAATGGCAAAAATCAATGAATATTGTAAATGCACAAACAGTAATTTCTCCGCATTGCAAGGTGCAATTCTGAAATTTTTTGCTTTTTCCTGCTCCTCTTAGCATGATAAAGAAGATTCAAAGAGAGTGAGATGCCAGCTCCTTTCATTCAGTCAGTAGCTTCAAACATTTCTGGTATATGAATAACATGATGTTTTTCAATGGCAAAAATCAATGAATATTGTAAAAGCACAAACAGTAATTTCTCCGCATTGCAAGGTGCAATTCTGAAATTTTTTGCTTTTTCCTGCTCCTCTTAGCATGATAAAGAAGATTCAAAGAGAGTGAGATGCCAGCTCCTTTCATTCAGTCAGTAGCTTCAATCATTTCTGGACGTTTTTCAATGGCAAAAATCAATGAATATTGTAAATGCACAAACAGTAATTTCTCCGCATTGCAAGGTGCAATTCTGAAATTTTTTGCTTTTTCCTGCTCCTCTTAGCATGATAAAGAAGATTCAAAGAGAGTGAGATGCCAGCTCCTTTCATTCAGTCAGTAGCTTCAATCATTTCTGGTATATGAATAACATGATGTTTTTCAATGGCAAAAATCAATGAATATTGTAAATGCACAAACAGTAATTTCTCCGCATTGCAAGTTGCAATTCTGAAATTTTTTGCTTTTTCCTGCTCCTCTTAGCATGATAAAGAAGATTCAAAGAGAGTGAGATGCCAGCTCCTTTCATTCAGTCAGTAGCTTCAATCATTTCTGGACGTTTTTCAATGGCAAAAATCAATGAATATTGTAAATGCACAAACAGTAATTTCTCCGCATTGCAAGGTGCAATTCTGAAATTTTTTGCTTTTTCCTGCTCCTCTTAGCATGATAAAGAAGATTCAAAGAGAGTGAGATGCCAGCTCCTTTCATTCAGTCAGTAGCTTCAATCATTTCTGGACGTTTTTCAATGGCAAAAATCAATGAATATTGTAAATGCACAAACAGTAATTTCTCCGCATTGCAAGGTGCAATTCTGAAATTTTTTGCTTTTTCCTGCTCCTCTTAGCATGATAAAGAAGATTCAAAGAGAGTGAGATGCCAGCTCCTTTCATTCAGTCAGTAGCTTCAAACATTTCTGGTATATGAATAACATGATGTTTTTCAATGGCAAAAATCAATGAATATTGTAAAAGCACAAACAGTAATTTCTCCGCATTGCAAGGTGCAATTCTGAAATTTTTTGCTTTTTCCTGCTCCTCTTAGCATGATAAAGAAGATTCAAAGAGAGTGAGATGCCAGCTCCTTTCATTCAGTCAGTAGCTTCAATCATTTCTGGACGTTTTTCAATGGCAAAAATCAATGAATATTGTAAATGCACAAACAGTAATTTCTCCGCATTGCAAGGTGCAATTCTGAAATTTTTTGCTTTTTCCTGCTCCTCTTAGCATGATAAAGAAGATTCAAAGAGAGTGAGATGCCAGCTCCTTTCATTCAGTCAGTAGCTTCAATCATTTCTGGTATATGAATAACATGATGTTTTTCAATGGCAAAAATCAATGAATATTGTAAATGCACAAACAGTAATTTCTCCACATTGCAAGGTGCAATTCTGAAATTTTTTGCTTTTTCCTGCTCCTCTTAGCATGATAAAGAAGATTCAAAGAGAGTGAGATGCCAGCTCCTTTCATTCAGTCAGTAGCTTCAATCATTTCTGGACGTTTTTCAATGGCAAAAATCAATGAATATTGTAAATGCACAAACAGTAATTTCTCCGCATTGCAAGGTGCAATTCTGAAATTTTTTGCTTTTTCCTGCTCCTCTTAGCATGATAAAGAAGATTCAAAGAGAGTGAGATGCCAGCTCCTTTCATTCAGTCAGTAGCTTCAAACATTTCTGGTATATGAATAACATGATGTTTTTCAATGGCAAAAATCAATGAATATTGTAAATGCACAAACAGTAATTTCTCCGCATTGCAAGGTGCAATTCTGAAATTTTTTGCTTTTTCCTGCTCCTCTTAGCATGATAAAGAAGATTCAAAGAGAGTGAGATGCCAGCTCCTTTCATTCAGTCAGTAGCTTCAATCATTTCTGGACGTTTTTCAATGGCAAAAATCAATGAATATTGTAAATGCACAAACAGTAATTTCTCCGCATTGCAAGGTGCAATTCTGAAATTTTTTGCTTTTTCCTGCTCCTCTTAGCATGATAAAGAAGATTCAAAGAGAGTGAGATGCCAGCTCCTTTCATTCAGTCAGTAGCTTCAATCATTTCTGGACGTTTTTCAATGGCAAAAATCAATGAATATTGTAAATGCACAAACAGTAATTTCTCCGCATTGCAAGGTGCAATTCTGAAATTTTTTGCTTTTTCCTGCTCCTCTTAGCATGATAAAGAAGATTCAAAGAGAGTGAGATGCCAGCTCCTTTCATTCAGTCAGTAGCTTCAATCATTTCTGGACGTTTTTCAATGGCAAAAATCAATGAATATTGTAAATGCACAAACAGTAATTTCTCCGCATTGCAAGGTGCAATTCTGAAATTTTTTGCTTTTTCCTGCTCCTCTTAGCATGATAAAGAAGATTCAAAGAGCGTGAGATGCCAGCTCCTTTCATTCAGTCAGTAGCTTCAATCATTTCTGGACGTTTTTCAATGGCAAAAATCAATGAATATTGTAAATGCTCAAACAGTAATTTCTCCGCATTGCAAGGTGCAATTCTGAAATTTTTTGCTTTTTCCTGCTCCTCTTAGCATGACAAAGAAGATTCAAAGAGAGTAAGATGCCAGCTCCTTTCATTCAGTCAGTAGCTTCAATCATTTCTGGTATATGAATAACATGATGTTTTTCAATGGCAAAAATCAATGAATATTGTAAATGCACAAACAGTAATTTCTCCGCATTGCAAGGTGCAATTCTGAAATTTTTTGCTTTTTCCTGCTCCTCTTAGCATGATAAAGAAGATTCAAAGAGAGTGAGATGCCAGCTCCTTTCATTCAGTCAGTAGCTTCAATCATTTCTGGACGTTTTTCAATGGCAAAAATCAATGAATATTGTAAATGCACAAACAGTAATTTCTCCGCATTGCAAGGTGCAATTCTGAAATTTTTTGCTTTTTCCTGCTCCTCTTAGCATGATAAAGAAGATTCAAAGAGAGTGAGATGCCAGCTCCTTTCATTCAGTCAGTAGCTTCAATCATTTCTGGACGTTTTTCAATGGCAAAAATCAATGAATATTGTAAATGCACAAACTAATTTCTCCGCATTGCAAGGTGCAATTCTGAAATTTTTTGCTTTTTCCTGCTCCTCTTAGCATGATAAAGAAGATTCAAAGAGAGTGAGATGCCAGCTCCTTTCATTCAGTCAGTAGCTTCAATCATTTCTGGACGTTTTTCAATGGCAAAAATCAATGAATATTGTAAATGCACAAACAGTAATTTCTCCGCATTGCAAGGTGCAATTCTGAAATTTTTTGCTTTTTCCTGCTCCTCTTAGCATGATAAAGAAGATTCAAAGAGAGTGAGATGCCAGCTCCTTTCATTCAGTCAGTAGCTTCAATCATTTCTGGACGTTTTTCAATGGCAAAAATCAATGAATATTGTAAATGCACAAACAGTAATTTCTCCGCATTGCAAGGTGCAATTCTGAAATTTTTTGCTTTTTCCTGCTCCTCTTAGCATGATAAAGAAGATTCAAAGAGAGTGAGATGCCAGCTCCTTTCATTCAGTCAGTAGCTTCAATCATTTCTGGACGTTTTTCAATGGCAAAAATCAATGAATATTGTAAATGCTCAAACAGTAATTTCTCCGCATTGCAAGGTGCAATTCTGAAATTTTTTGCTTTTTCCTGCTCCTCTAAGCATGACAAAGAAGATTCAAAGAGAGTAAGATGCCAGCTCCTTTCATTCAGTCAGTAGCTTCAATCATTTCTGGTATATGAATAACATGATGTTTTTCAATGGCAAAAATCAATGAATATTGTAAATGCACAAACAGTAATTTCTCCGCATTGCAAGGTGCAATTCTGAAATTTTTTGCTTTTTCCTGCTCCTCTTAGCATGATAAAGAAGATTCAAAGAGAGTGAGATGCCAGCTCCTTTCATTCAGTCAGTAGCTTCAATCATTTCTGGACGTTTTTCAATGGCAAAAATCAATGAATATTGTAAATGCACAAACAGTAATTTCTCCGCATTGCAAGGTGCAATTCTGAAATTTTTTGCTTTTTCCTGCTCCTCTTAGCATGATAAAGAAGATTCAAAGAGAGTGAGATGCCAACTCCTTTCATTCAGTCAGTAGCTTCAATCATTTCTGGACGTTTTTCAATGGCAAAAATCAATGAATATTGTAAATGCACAAACAGTAATTTCTCCGCATTGCAAGGTGCAATTCTGAAATTTTTTGCTTTTTCCTGCTCCTCTTAGCATGATAAAGAAGATTCAAAGAGAGTGAGATGCCAGCTCCTTTCATTCAGTCAGTAGCTTCAAACATTTCTGGTATATGAATAACATGATGTTTTTCAATGGCAAAAATCAATGAATATTGTAAAAGCACAAACAGTAATTTCTCCGCATTGCAAGGTGCAATTCTGAAATTTTTTGCTTTTTCCTGCTCCTCTTAGCATGATAAAGAAGATTCAAAGAGAGTGAGATGCCAGCTCCTTTCATTCAGTCAGTAGCTTCAATCATTTCTGGACGTTTTTCAATGGCAAAAATCAATGAATATTGTAAATGCACAAACAGTAATTTCTCCGCATTGCAAGGTGCAATTCTGAAATTTTTTGCTTTTTCCTGCTCCTCTTAGCATGATAAAGAAGATTCAAAGAGAGTGAGATGCCAGCTCCTTTCATTCAGTCAGTAGCTTCAATCATTTCTGGTATATGAATAACATGATGTTTTTCAATGGCAAAAATCAATGAATATTGTAAATGCACAAACAGTAATTTCTCCGCATTGCAAGTTGCAATTCTGAAATTTTTTGCTTTTTCCTGCTCCTCTTAGCATGATAAAGAAGATTCAAAGAGAGTGAGATGCCAGCTCCTTTCATTCAGTCAGTAGCTTCAATCATTTCTGGACGTTTTTCAATGGCAAAAATCAATGAATATTGTAAATGCACAAACAGTAATTTCTCCGCATTGCAAGGTGCAATTCTGAAATTTTTTGCTTTTTCCTGGTCCTCTTAGCATGATAAAGAAGATTCAAAGAGAGTGAGATGCCAGCTCCTTTCATTCAGTCAGTAGCTTCAATCATTTCTGGACGTTTTTCAATGGCAAAAATCAATGAATATTGTAAATGCACAAACAGTAATTTCTCCGCATTGCAAGGTGCAATTCTGAAATTTTTTGCTTTTTCCTGCTCCTCTTAGCATGATAAAGAAGATTCAAAGAGAGTGAGATGCCAGCTCCTTTCATTCAGTCAGTAGCTTCAAACATTTCTGGTATATGAATAACATGATGTTTTTCAATGGCAAAAATCAATGAATATTGTAAAAGCACAAACAGTAATTTCTCCGCATTGCAAGGTGCAATTCTGAAATTTTTTGCTTTTTCCTGCTCCTCTTAGCATGATAAAGAAGATTCAAAGAGAGTGAGATGCCAGCTCCTTTCATTCAGTCAGTAGCTTCAATCATTTCTGGACGTTTTTCAATGGCAAAAATCAATGAATATTGTAAATGCACAAACAGTAATTTCTCCGCATTGCAAGGTGCAATTCTGAAATTTTTTGCTTTTTCCTGCTCCTCTTAGCATGATAAAGAAGATTCAAAGAGAGTGAGATGCCAGCTCCTTTCATTCAGTCAGTAGCTTCAATCATTTCTGGTATATGAATAACATGATGTTTTTCAATGGCAAAAATCAATGAATATTGTAAATGCACAAGCAGTAATTTCTCCACATTGCAAGGTGCAATTCTGAAATTTTTTGCTTTTTCCTGCTCCTCTTAGCATGATAAAGAAGATTCAAAGAGAGTGAGATGCCAGCTCCTTTCATTCAGTCAGTAGCTTCAATCATTTCTGGACGTTTTTCAATGGCAAAAATCAATGAATATTGTAAATGCACAAACAGTAATTTCTCCGCATTGCAAGGTGCAATTCTGAAATTTTTTGCTTTTTCCTGCTCCTCTTAGCATGATAAAGAAGATTCAAAGAGAGTGAGATGCCAGCTCCTTTCATTCAGTCAGTAGCTTCAAACATTTCTGGTATATGAATAACATGATGTTTTTCAATGGCAAAAATCAATGAATATTGTAAATGCACAAACAGTAATTTCTCCGCATTGCAAGGTGCAATTCTGAAATTTTTTGCTTTTTCCTGCTCCTCTTAGCATGATAAAGAAGATTCAAAGAGAGTGAGATGCCAGCTCCTTTCATTCAGTCAGTAGCTTCAATCATTTCTGGACGTTTTTCAATGGCAAAAATCAATGAATATTGTAAATGCACAAACAGTAATTTCTCCGCATTGCAAGGTGCAATTCTGAAATTTTTTGCTTTTTCCTGCTCCTCTTAGCATGATAAAGAAGATTCAAAGAGAGTGAGATGCCAGCTCCTTTCATTCAGTCAGTAGCTTCAATCATTTCTGGACGTTTTTCAATGGCAAAAATCAATGAATATTGTAAATGCACAAACAGTAATTTCTCCGCATTGCAAGGTGCAATTCTGAAATTTTTTGCTTTTTCCTGCTCCTCATAGCATGATAAAGAAGATTCAAAGAGAGTGAGATGCCAGCTCCTTTCATTCAGTCAGTAGCTTCAATCATTTCTGGTATATGAATAACATGATGTTTTTCAATAGCAAAAATCAATGAATATTGTAAATGCACAAACAGTAATTTCTCCGCATTGCAAGGTGCAATTCTGAAATTTTTTGCTTTTTCCTGCTCCTCTTAGCATGATAAAGAAGATTCAAAGAGAGTGAGATGCCAGCTCCTTTCATTCAGTCAGCAGCTTCAATCATTTCTGGACATTTTTCAATGGCAAAAATCAATGAATATTGTAAATGCACAAACAGTAATTTCTCCGCATTGCAAGGTGCAATTCTGAAATTTTTTGCTTTTTCCTGCTCCTCTTAGCATGATAAAGAAGATTCAAAGAGAGTGAGATGCCAGCTCCTTTCATTCAGTCAGTAGCTTCAAACATTTCTGGTATATGAATAACATGATGTTTTTCAATGGCAAAAATCAATGAATATTGTAAAAGCACAAACAGTAATTTCTCCGCATTGCAAGGTGCAATTCTGAAATTTTTTGCTTTTTCCTGCTCCTCTTAGCATGATAAAGAAGATTCAAAGAGAGTGAGATGCCAGCTCCTTTCATTCAGTCAGTAGCTTCAATCATTTCTGGACGTTTTTCAATGGCAAAAATCAATGAATATTGTAAATGCACAAACAGTAATTTCTCCGCATTGCAAGGTGCAATTCTGAAATTTTTTGCTTTTTCCTGCTCCTCTTAGCATGATAAAGAAGATTCAAAGAGAGTGAGATGCCAGCTCCTTTCATTCAGTCAGTAGCTTCAATCATTTCTGGTATATGAATAACATGATGTTTTTCAATGGCAAAAATCAATGAATATTGTAAATGCACAAACAGTAATTTCTCCGCATTGCAAGTTGCAATTCTGAAATTTTTTGCTTTTTCCTGCTCCTCTTAGCATGATAAAGAAGATTCAAAGAGAGTGAGATGCCAGCTCCTTTCATTCAGTCAGTAGCTTCAATTATTTCTGGACGTTTTTCAATGGCAAAAATCAATGAATATTGTAAATGCACAAACAGTAATTTCTCCGCATTGCAAGGTGCAATTCTGAAATTTTTTGCTTTTTCCTGCTCCTCTTAGCATGATAAAGAAGATTCAAAGAGAGTGAGATGCCAGCTCCTTTCATTCAGTCAGTTGCTTCAATCATTTCTGGACGTTTTTCAATGGCAAAAATCAATGAATATTGTAAATGCACAAACAGTAATTTCTCCGCATTGCAAGGTGCAATTCTGAAATTTTTTGCTTTTTCCTGCTCCTCTTAGCATGATAAAGAAGATTCAAAGAGAGTGAGATGCCAGCTCCTTTCATTCAGTCAGTAGCTTCAATCATTTCTGGACGTTTTTCAATGGCAAAAATCAATGAATATTGTAAATGCACAAACAGTAATTTCTCCGCATTGCAAGGTGCAATTCTGAAATTTTTTGCTTTTTCCTGCTCCTCTTTGCATGATAAAGAAGATTCAAAGAGAGTGAGATGCCAGCTCCTTTCATTCAGTCAGTAGCTTCAATCATTTCTGGTATATGAATAACATGATGTTTTTCAATGGCAAAAATCAATGAATATTGTAAATGCACAAACAGTAATTTCTCCGCATTGCAAGGTGCAATTCTGAAATTTTTGGCTTTTTCCTGCTCCTCTTAGCATGATAAAGAAGATTCAAAGAGAGTGAGATGCCAGCTCCTTTCATTCAGTCAGTAGCTTCAATCATTTCTGGATGTTTTTCAATGGCAAAAATCAATGAATATTGTAAATGCACAAACAGTAATTTCTCCGCATTGCAAGGTGCAATTCTGAAATTTCTTGCATTTTCCTGCTCCTCTTAGCATGATAAAGAAGATTCAAAGAGAGTGAGATGCCAGCTCCTTTCATTCAGTCAGTAGCTTCAATCATTTCTGGACGTTTTTCAATGGCAAAAATCAATGAATATTGTAAATGCACAAACAATAATTTCTCCGCATTGCAAGGTGCAATTCTGAAATTTTTTGCTTTTTCCTGCTCCTCTTAGCATGATAAAGAAGATTCAACGAGAGTGAGATGCCAGCTCCTTTCATTCAGTCAGTAGCTTCAAACATTTCTGGTATATGAATAACATGATGTTTTTCAATGGCAAAAATCAATGAATATTGTAAATGCACAAACAGTAATTTCTCCGCATTGCAAGGTGCAATTCTGAAATTTTTTGCTTTTTCCTGCTCCTCTTAGCATGATAAAGAAGATTCAAAGAGAGTGAGATGCCAGCTCCTTTCATTCAGTCAGTAGCTTCAATCATTTCTGGACGTTTTTCAATGGCAAAAATCAATGAATATTGTAAATGCACAAACAGTAATTTCTCCGCATTGCAAGGTGCAATTCTGAAATTTTTTGCTTTTTCCTGCTCCTCTTAGCATGATAAAGAAGATTCAAAGAGAGTGAGATGCCAGCTCCTTTCATTCAGTCAGTAGCTTCAATCATTTCTGGACGTTTTTCAATGGCAAAAATCAATGAATATTGTAAATGCACAAACAGTAATTTCTCCGCATTGCAAGGTGCAATTCTGAAATTTTTTGCTTTTTCCTGCTCCTCTTAGCATGATAAAGAAGATTCAAAGAGAGTGAGATGCCAGCTCCTTTCATTCAGTCAGTAGCTTCAATCATTTCTGGACGTTTTTCAATGGCAAAAATCAATGAATATTGTAAATGCACAAACAGTAATTTCTCCGCATTGCAAGGTGCAATTCTGAAATTTTTTGCTTTTTCCTGCTCCTCTTAGCATGATAAAGAAGATTCAAAGAGAGTGAGATGCCAGCTCCTTTCATTCAGTCAGTAGCTTCAATCATTTCTGGACGTTTTTCAATGGCAAAAATCAATGAATATTGTAAATGCACAAACAGTAATTTCTCCGCATTGCAAGGTGCAATTCTGAAATTTTTTGCTTTTTCCTGCTCCTCTTAGCATGATAAAGAAGATTCAAAGAGAGTGAGATGCCAGCTCCTTTCATTCAGTCAGTAGCTTCAATCATTTCTCGTATATGAATAACATGATGTTTTTCAATGGCAAAAATCAATGAATATTGTAAATGCACAAACAGTAATTTCTCCGCATTGCAAGTTGCAATTCTGAAATTTTTTGCTTTTTCCTGCTCCTCTTAGCATGATAAAGAAGATTCAAAGAGAGTGAGATGCCAGCTCCTTTCATTCAGTCAGTAGCTTCAATCATTTCTGGACGTTTTTCAATGGCAAAAATCAATGAATATTGTAAATGCACAAACAGTAATTTCTCCGCATTGCAAGGTGCAATTCTGAAATTTTTTGCTTTTTCCTGCTCCTCTTAGCATGATAAAGAAGATTCAAAGAGAGTGAGATGCCAGCTCCTTTCATTCAGTCAGTAGCTTCAATCATTTCTGGACGTTTTTCAATGGCAAAAATCAATGAATATTGTAAATGCACAAACAGTAATTTCTCCGCATTGCAAGGTGCAATTCTGAAATTTTTTGCTTTTTCCTGCTCCTCTTAGCATGATAAAGAAGATTCAAAGAGAGTGAGATGCCAGCTCCTTTCATTCAGTCAGTAGCTTCAAACATTTCTGGTATATGAATAACATGATGTTTTTCAATGGCAAAAATCAATGAATATTGTAAAAGCACAAACAGTAATTTCTCCGCATTGCAAGGTGCAATTCTGAAATTTTTTGCTTTTTCCTGCTCCTCTTAGCATGATAAAGAAGATTCAAAGAGAGTGAGATGCCAGCTCCTTTCATTCAGTCAGTAGCTTCAATCATTTCTGGACGTTTTTCAATGGCAAAAATCAATGAATATTGTAAATGCACAAACAGTAATTTCTCCGCATTGCAAGGTGCAATTCTGAAATTTTTTGCTTTTTCCTGCTCCTCTTAGCATGATAAAGAAGATTCAAAGAGAGTGAGATGCCAGCTCCTTTCATTCAGTCAGTAGCTTCAATCATTTCTGGTATATGAATAACATGATGTTTTTCAATGGCAAAAATCAATGAATATTGTAAATGCACAAACAGTAATTTCTCCACATTGCAAGGTGCAATTCTGAAATTTTTTGCTTTTTCCTGCTCCTCTTAGCATGATAAAGAAGATTCAAAGAGAGTGAGATGCCAGCTCCTTTCATTCAGTCAGTAGCTTCAATCTCTTCTGGACGTTTTTCAATGGCAAAAATCAATGAATATTGTAAATGCACAAACAGTAATTTCTCCGCATTGCAAGGTGCAATTCTGAAATTTTTTGCTTTTTCCTGCTCCTCTTAGCATGATAAAGAAGATTCAAAGAGAGTGAGATGCCAGCTCCTTTCATTCAGTCAGTAGCTTCAATCATTTCTGGTATATGAATAACATGATGTTTTTCAATGGCAAAAATCAATGAATATTGTAAATGCACAAACAGTAATTTCTCCACATTGCAAGGTGCAATTCTGAAATTTTTTGCTTTTTCCTGCTCCTCTTAGCATGATAAAGAAGATTCAAAGAGAGTGAGATGCCAGCTCCTTTCATTCAGTCAGTAGCTTCAATCTCTTCTGGACGTTTTTCAATGGCAAAAATCAATGAATATTGTAAATGCACAAACAGTAATTTCTCCGAATTGCAAGGTGCAATTCTGAAATTTTTTGCTTTTTCCTGCTCCTCTTAGCATGATAAAGAAGATTCAAAGAGAGCGAGATGCCAGCTCCTTTCATTCAGTCAGTAGCTTCAATCATTTCTGGTATATGAATAACATGATGTTTTTCAATGGCAAAAATCAATGAATATTGTAAATGCACAAACAGTAATTTCTCCGCATTGCAAGGTGCAATTCTGAAATTTTTTGCTTTTTCCTGCTCCTCTTAGCATGATAAAGAAGATTCAAAGAGAGTGAGATGCCAGCTCCTTTCATTCAGTCAGTAGCTTCAATCATTTCTGGACGTTTTTCAATGGCAAAAATCAATGAATATTGTAAATGCACAAACAGTAATTTCTCCGCATTGCAAGGTGCAATTCTGAAATTTTTTGCTTTTTCCTGCTCCTCTTAGCATGATAAAGAAGATTCAAAGAGAGTGAGATGCCAGCTCCTTTCATTCAGTCAGTAGCTTCAAACATTTCTGGTATATGAATAACATGATGTTTTTCAATGGCAAAAATCAATGAATATTGTAAATGCACAAACAGTAATTTCTCCGCATTGCAAGGTGCAATTCTGAAATTTTTTGCTTTTTCCTGCTCCTCTTAGCATGATAAAGAAGATTCAAAGAGAGTGAGATGCCAGCTCCTTTCATTCAGTCAGTAGCTTCAATCATTTCTGGACGTTTTTCAATGGCAAAAATCAATGAATATTGTAAATGCACAAACAGTAATTTCTCCGCATTGCAAGGTGCAATTCTGAAATTTTTTGCTTTTTCCTGCTCCTCTTAGCATGATAAAGAAGATTCAAAGAGAGTGAGATGCCAGCTCCTTTCATTCAGTCAGTAGCTTCAATCATTTCTGGACGTTTTTCAATGGCAAAAATCAATGAATATTGTAAATGCACAAACAGTAATTTCTCCGCATTGCAAGGTGCAATTCTGAAATTTTTTGCTTTTTCCTGCTCCTCTTAGCATGATAAAGAAGATTCAAAGAGAGTGAGATGCCAGCTCCTTTCATTCAGTCAGCAGCTTCAATCATTTCTGGACATTTTTCAATGGCAAAAATCAATGAATATTGTAAATGCACAAACAGTAATTTCTCCGCATTGCAAGGTGCAATTCTGAAATGTTTTGCTTTTTCCTGCTCCTCTTAGCATGATAAAGAAGATTCAAAGAGAGTGAGATGCCAGCTCCTTTCATTCAGTCAGTAGCTTCAAACATTTCTGGTATATGAATAACATGATGTGTTTCAATGGCAAAAATCAATGAATATTGTAAAAGCACAAACAGTAATTTCTCCGCATTGCAAGGTGCAATTCTGAAATTTTTTGCTTTTTCCTGCTCCTCTTAGCATGATAAAGAAGATTCAAAGAGAGTGAGATGCCAGCTCCTTTCATTCAGTCAGTAGCTTCAATCATTTCTGGACGTTTTTCAATGGCAAAAATCAATGAATATTGTAAATGCACAAACAGTAATTTCTCCGCATTGCAAGGTGCCATTCTGAAATTTTTTGCTTTTTCCTGCTCCTCTTAGCATGATAAAGAAGATTCAAAGAGAGTGAGATTCCAGCTCCTTTCATTCAGTCAGTAGCTTCAATCATTTCTGGTATATGAATAACATGATGTTTTTCAATGGCAAAAATCAATGAATATTGTAAATGCACAAACAGTAATTTCTCCGCATTGCAAGTTGCAATTCTGAAATTTTTTGCTTTTTCCTGCTCCTCTTAGCATGATAAAGAAGATTCAAAGAGAGTGAGATGCCAGCTCCTTTCATTCAGTCAGTAGCTTCAATTATTTCTGGACGTTTTTCAATGGCAAAAATCAATGAATATTGTAAATGCACAAACAGTAATTTCTCCGCATTGCAAGGTGCAATTCTGAAATTTTTTGCTTTTTCCTGCTCCTCTTAGCATGATAAAGAAGATTCAAAGAGAGTGAGATGCCAGCTCCTTTCATTCAGTCAGTTGCTTCAATCATTTCTGGACGTTTTTCAATGGCAAAAATCAGTGAATATTGTAAATGCACAAACAGTAATTTCTCCGCATTGCAAGGTGCAATTCTGAAATTTTTTGCTTTTTCCTGCTCCTCTTAGCATGATAAAGAAGATTCAAAGAGAGTGAGATGCCAGCTCCTTTCATTCAGTCAGTAGCTTCAATCATTTCTGGACGTTTTTCAATGGCAAAAATCAATGAATATTGTAAATGCACAAACAGTAATTTCTCCGCATTGCAAGGTGCAATTCTGAAATTTTTTGCTTTTTCCTGCTCCTCTTTGCATGATAAAGAAGATTCAAAGAGAGTGAGATGCCAGCTCCTTTCATTCAGTCAGTAGCTTCAATCATTTCTGGTATATGAATAACATGATGTTTTTCAATGGCAAAAATCAATGAATATTGTAAATGCACAAACAGTAATTTCTCCGCATTGCAAGGTGCAATTCTGAAATTTTTGGCTTTTTCCTGCTCCTCTTAGCATGATAAAGAAGATTCAAAGAGAGTGAGATGCCAGCTCCTTTCATTCAGTCAGTAGCTTCAATCATTTCTGGATGTTTTTCAATGGCAAAAATCAATGAATATTGTAAATTCACAAACAGTAATTTCTCCGCATTGCAAGGTGCAATTCTGAAATTTCTTGCATTTTCCTGCTCCTCTTAGCATGATAAAGAAGATTCAAAGAGAGTGAGATGCCAGCTCCTTTCATTCAGTCAGTAGCTTCAATCATTTCTGGACGTTTTTCAATGGCAAAAATCAATGAATATTGTAAAAGCACAAACAGTAATTTCTCCGCATTGCAAGGTGCAATTCTGAAATTTTTTGCTTTTTCCTGCTCCTCTTAGCATGATAAAGAAGATTCAAAGAGAGTGCGATGCCAGCTCCTTTCATTCAGTCAGTAGCTTCAAACATTTCTGGTATATGAATAACATGATGTTTTTCAATGGCAAAAATCAATGAATATTGTAAATGCACAAACAGTAATTTCTCCGCATTGCAAGGTGCAATTCTGAAATTTTTTGCTTTTTCCTGCTCCTCTTAGCATGATAAAGAAGATTCAAAGAGAGTGAGATGCCAGCTCCTTTCATTCAGTCAGTAGCTTCAATCATTTCTGGTATATGAATAACATGATGTTTTTCAATGGCAAAAATCAATGAATATTGTAAATGCACAAACAGTAATTTCTCCGCATTGCAAGTTGCAATTCTGAAATTTTTTGCTTTTTCCTGCTCCTCTTAGCATGATAAAGAAGATTCAAAGAGAGTGAGATGCCAGCTCCTTTCATTCAGTCAGTAGCTTCAATCATTTCTGGACGTTTTTCAATGGCAAAAATCAATGAATATTGTAAATGCACAAACAGTAATTTCTCCGCATTGCAAGGTGCAATTCTGAAATTTTTTGCTTTTTCCTGCTCCTCTTAGCATGATAAAGAAGATTCAAAGAGAGTGAGATGCCAGCTCCTTTCATTCAGTCAGTAGCTTCAATCATTTCTGGACGTTTTTCAATGGCAAAAATCAATGAATATTGTAAATGCACAAACAGTAATTTCTCCGCATTGCAAGGTGCAATTCTGAAATTTTTTGCTTTTTCCTGCTCCTCTTAGCATGATAAAGAAGATTCAAAGAGAGTGAGATGCCAGCTCCTTTCATTCAGTCAGTAGCTTCAAACATTTCTGGTATATGAATAACATGATGTTTTTCAATGGCAAAAATCAATGAATATTGTAAAAGCACAAACAGTAATTTCTCCGCATTGCAAGGTGCAATTCTGAAATTTTTTGCTTTTTCCTGCTCCTCTTAGCATGATAAAGAAGATTCAAAGAGAGTGAGATGCCAGCTCCTTTCATTCAGTCAGTAGCTTCAATCATTTCTGGACGTTTTTCAATGGCAAAAATCAATGAATATTGTAAATGCACAAACAGTAATTTCTCCGCATTGCAAGGTGCAATTCTGAAATTTTTTGCTTTTTCCTGCTCCTCTTAGCATGATAAAGAAGATTCAAAGAGAGTGAGATGCCAGCTCCTTTCATTCAGTCAGTAGCTTCAATCATTTCTGGTATATGAATAACATGATGTTTTTCAATGGCAAAAATCAATGAATATTGTAAATGCACAAACAGTAATTTCTCCACATTGCAAGGTGCAATTCTGAAATTTTTTGCTTTTTCCTGCTCCTCTTAGCATGATAAAGAAGATTCAAAGAGAGTGAGATGCCAGCTCCTTTCATTCAGTCAGTAGCTTCAATCATTTCTGGACGTTTTTCAATGGCAAAAATCAATGAATATTGTAAATGCACAAACAGTAATTTCTCCGCATTGCAAGGTGCAATTCTGAAATTTTTTGCTTTTTCCTGCTCCTCTTAGCATGATAAAGAAGATTCAAAGAGAACGAGATGCCAGCTCCTTTCATTCAGTCAGTAGCTTCAATCATTTCTGGTATATGAATAACATGATGTTTTTCAATGGCAAAAATCAATGAATATTGTAAATGCACAAAGAGTAATTTCTCCGCATTGCAAGGTGCAATTCTGAAATTTTTTGCTTTTTCCTGCTCCTCTTAGCATGATAAAGAAGATTCAAAGAGAGTGAGATGCCAGCTCCTTTCATTCAGTCAGTAGCTTCAATCATTTCTGGACGTTTTTCAATGGCAAAAATCAATGAATATTGTAAATGCACAAACAGTAATTTCTCCGCATTGCAAGGTGCAATTCTGAAATTTTTTGCTTTTTCCTGCTCCTCTTAGCATGATAAAGAAGATTCAAAGAGAGTGAGATGCCAGCTCCTTTCATTCAGTCAGTAGCTTCAAACATTTCTGGTATATGAATAACATGATGTTTTTCAATGGCAAAAATCAATGAATATTGTAAATGCACAAACAGTAATTTCTCCGCATTGCAAGGTGCAATTCTGAAATTTTTTGCTTTTTCCTGCTCCTCTTAGCATGATAAAGAAGATTCAAAAAGAGTGAGATGCCAGCTCCTTTCATTCAGTCAGTAGCTTCAATCATTTCTGGACGTTTTTCAATGGCAAAAATCAATGAATATTGTAAATGCACAAACAGTAATTTCTCCGCATTGCAAGGTGCAATTCTGAAATTTTTTGCTTTTTCCTGCCCCTCTTAGCATGATAAAGAAGATTCAAAGAGAGTGAGATGCCAGCTCCTTTCATTCAGTCAGTAGCTTCAATCATTTCTGGACGTTTTTCAATGGCAAAAATCAATGAATATTGTAAATGCACAAACAGTAATTTCTCCGCATTGCAAGGTGCAATTCTGAAATTTTTTGCTTTTTCCTGCTCCTCTTAGCATGATAAAGAAGATTCAAAGAGAGTGAGATGCCAGCTCCTTTCATTCAGTCAGTAGCTTCAATCATTTCTGGTATATGAATAACATGATGTTTTTCAATGGCAAAAATCAATGAATATTGTAAATGCACAAACAGTAATTTCTCCGCATTGCAAGGTGCAATTCTGAAATTTTTTGCTTTTTCCTGCTCCTCTTAGCATGATAAAGAAGATTCAAAGAGAGTGAGATGCCAGCTCCTTTCATTCAGTCAGCAGCTTCAATCATTTCTGGACATTTTTCAATGGCAAAAATCAATGAATATTGTAAATGCACAAACAGTAATTTCTCCGCATTGCAAGGTGCAATTCTGAAATTTTTTGCTTTTTCCTGCTCCTCTTAGCATGATAAAGAAGATTCAAAGAGAGTGAGATGCCAGCTCCTTTCATTCAGTCAGTAGCTTCAAACATTTCTGGTATATGAATAACATGATGTTTTTCAATGGCAAAAATCAATGAATATTGTAAAAGCACAAACAGTAATTTCTCCGCATTGCAAGGTGCAATTCTGAAATTTTTTGCTTTTTCCTGCTCCTCTTAGCATGATAAAGAAGATTCAAAGAGAGTGAGATGCCAGCTCCTTTCATTCAGTCAGTAGCTTCAATCATTTCTGGACGTTTTTCAATGGCAAAAATCAATGAATATTGTAAATGCACAAACAGTAATTTCTCCGCATTGCAAGGTGCAATTCTGAAATTTTTTGCTTTTTCCTGCTCCTCTTAGCATGATAAAGAAGATTCAAAGAGAGTGAGATGCCAGCTCCTTTCATTCAGTCAGTAGCTTCAATCATTTCTGGTATATGAATAACATGATGTTTTTCAATGGCAAAAATCAATGAATATTGTAAATGCACAAACAGTAATTTCTCCGCATTGCAAGTTGCAATTCTGAAATTTTTTGCTTTTTCCTGCTCCTCTTAGCATGATAAAGAAGATTCAAAGAGAGTGAGATGCCAGCTCCTTTCATTCAGTCAGTAGCTTCAATTATTTCTGGACGTTTTTCAATGGCAAAAATCAATGAATATTGTAAATGCACAAACAGTAATTTCTCCGCATTGCAAGGTGCAATTCTGAAATTTTTTGCTTTTTCCTGCTCCTCTTAGCATGATAAAGAAGATTCAAAGAGAGTGAGATGCCAGCTCCTTTCATTCAGTCAGTTGCTTCAATCATTTCTGGACGTTTTTCAATGGCAAAAATCAGTGAATATTGTAAATGCACAAACAGTAATTTCTCCGCATTGCAAGGTGCAATTCTGAAATTTTTTGCTTTTTCCTGCTCCTCTTAGCATGATAAAGAAGATTCAAAGAGAGTGAGATGCCAGCTCCTTTCATTCAGTCAGTAGCTTCAATCATTTCTGGACGTTTTTCAATGGCAAAAATCAATGAATATTGTAAATGCACAAACAGTAATTTCTCCGCATTGCAAGGTGCAATTTTGAAATTTTTTGCTTTTTCCTGCTCCTCTTTGCATGATAAAGAAGATTCAAAGAGAGTGAGATGCCAGCTCCTTTCATTCAGTCAGTAGCTTCAATCATTTCTGGTATATGAATAACATGATGTTTTTCAATGGCAAAAATCAATGAATATTGTAAATGCACAAACAGTAATTTCTCCGCATTGCAAGGTGCAATTCTGAAATTTTTGGCTTTTTCCTGCTCCTCTTAGCATGATAAAGAAGATTCAAAGAGAGTGAGATGCCAGCTCCTTTCATTCAGTCAGTAGCTTCAATCATTTCTGGATGTTTTTCAATGGCAAAAATCAATGAATATTGTAAATGCACAAACAGTAATTTCTCCGCATTGCAAGGTGCAATTCTGAAATTTCTTGCATTTTCCTGCTCCTCTTAGCATGATAAAGAAGATTCAAAGAGAGTGAGATGCCAGCTCCTTTCATTCAGTCAGTAGCTTCAATCATTTCTGGACGTTTTTCAATGGCAAAAATCAATGAATATTGTAAATGCACAAACAGTAATTTCTCCGCATTGCAAGGTGCAATTCTGAAATTTTTTGCTTTTTCCTGCTCCTCTTAGCATGATAAAGAAGATTCAAAGAGAGTGAGATGCCAGCTCCTTTCATTCAGTCAGTAGCTTCAAACATTTCTGGTATATGAATAACATGATGTTTTTCAATGGCAAAAATCAATGAATATTGTAAATGCACAAACAGTAATTTCTCCGCATTGCAAGGTGCAATTCTGAAATTTTTTGCTTTTTCCTGCTCCTCTTAGCATGATAAAGAAGATTCAAAGAGAGTGAGATGCCAGCTCCTTTCATTCAGTCAGTAGCTTCAATCATTTCTGGACGTTTTTCAATGGCAAAAATCAATGAATATTGTAAATGCACAAACAGTAATTTCTCCGCATTGCAAGGTGCAATTCTGAAATTTTTTGCTTTTTCCTGCTCCTCTTAGCATGATAAAGAAGATTCAAAGAGAGTGAGATGCCAGCTTCTTTCATTCAGTCAGTAGCTTCAAACATTTCTGGGATATGAATAACATGATGTTTTTCAATGGCAAAAATTAATGAATATTGTAAATGCACAAACAGTAATTTCTCCGCATTGCAAGGTGCAATTCTGAAATTTTTTGCTTTTTCCTGCTCCTCTTAGCATGATAAAGAAGATTCAAAGAGAGTGAGATGCCAGCTCCTTTCATTCAGTCAGTAGCTTCAATCATTTCTGGACGTTTTTCAATGGCAAAAATCAATGAATATTGTAAATGCACAAACAGTAATTTCTCCGCATTGCAAGGTGCAATTCTGAAATTTCTTGCATTTTCCTGCTCCTCTTAGCATGATAAAGAAGATTCAAAGAGAGTGAGATGCCAGCTCCTTTCATTCAGTCAGTAGCTTCAATCATTTCTGGACGTTTTTCAATGGCAAAAATCAATGAATATTGTAAATGCACAAACAGTAATTTCTCCGCATTGCAAGGTGCAATTCTGAAATTTTTTGCTTTTTCCTGCTCCTCTTAGCATGATAAAGAAGATTCAAAGAGAGTGAGATGCCAGCTCCTTTCATTCAGTCAGTAGCTTCAAACATTTCTGGTATATGAATAACATGATGTTTTTCAATGGCAAAAATCAATGAATATTGTAAATGCACAAACAGTAATTTCTCCGCATTGCAAGGTGCAATTCTGAAATTTTTTGCTTTTTCCTGCTCCTCTTAGCATGATAAAGAAGATTCAAAGAGAGTGAGATGCCAGCTCCTTTCATTCAGTCAGTAGCTTCAATCATTTCTGGACGTTTTTCAATGGCAAAAATCAATGAATATTGTAAATGCACAAACAGTAATTTCTCCGCATTGCAAGGTGCAATTCTGAAATTTTTTGCTTTTTCCTGCTCCTCTTAGCATGATAAAGAAGATTCAAAGAGAGTGAGATGCCAGCTTCTTTCATTCAGTCAGTAGCTTCAAACATTTCTGGGATATGAATAACATGATGTTTTTCAATGGCAAAAATTAATGAATATTGTAAATGCACAAACAGTAATTTCTCCGCATTGCAAGGTGCAATTCTGAAATTTTTTGCTTTTTCCTGCTCCTCTTAGCATGATAAAGAAGATTCAAAGAGAGTGAGATGCCAGCTCCTTTCATTCAGTCAGTAGCTTCAATCATTTCTGGACGTTTTTCAATGGCAAAAATCAATGAATATTGTAAATGCACAAACAGTAATTTCTCCGCATTGCAAGGTGCAATTCTGAAATTTTTTGCTTTTTCCTGCTCCTCTTAGCATGATAAAGAAGATTCAAAGAGAGTGAGATGCCAGCTCCTTTCATTCAGTCAGTAGCTTCAATCATTTCTGGACGTTTTTCAATGGCAAAAATCAATGAATATTGTAAATGCACAAACAGTAATTTCTCCGCATTGCAAGGTGCAATTCTGAAATTTTTTGCTTTTTCCTGCTCCTCTTAGCATGATAAAGAAGATTCAAAGAGAGTGAGATGCCAGCTCCTTTCATTCAGTCAGTAGCTTCAAACATTTCTGGTATATGAATAACATGATGTTTTTCAATGGCAAAAATCAATGAATATTGTAAATGCACAAACAGTAATTTCTCCGCATTGCAAGGTGCAATTCTGAAATTTTTTGCTTTTTCCTGCTCCTCTTAGCATGATAAAGAAGATTCAAAGAGAGTGAGATGCCAGCTCCTTTCATTCAGTCAGTAGCTTCAATCATTTCTGGACGTTTTTCAATGGCAAAAATCAATGAATATTGTAAATGCACAAACAGTAATTTCTCCGCATTGCAAGGTGCAATTCTGAAATTTTTTGCTTTTTCCTGCTCCTCTTAGCATGATAAAGAAGATTCAAAGAGAGTGAGATGCCAGCTTCTTTCATTCAGTCAGTAGCTTCAAACATTTCTGGGATATGAATAACATGATGTTTTTCAATGGCAAAAATTAATGAATATTGTAAATGCACAAACAGTAATTTCTCCGCATTGCAAGGTGCAATTCTGAAATTTTTTGCTTTTTCCTGCTCCTCTTAGCATGATAAAGAAGATTCAAAGAGAGTGAGATGCCAGCTCCTTTCATTCAGTCAGTAGCTTCAATCATTTCTGGACGTTTTTCAATGGCAAAAATCAATGAATATTGTAAATGCACAAACAGTAATTTCTCCGCATTGCAAGGTGCAATTCTGAAATTTTTTGCTTTTTCCTGCTCCTCTTAGCATGATAAAGAAGATTCAAAGAGAGTGAGATGCCAGCTCCTTTCATTCAGTCAGTAGCTTCAATCATTTCTGGACGTTTTTCAATGGCAAAAATCAATGAATATTGTAAATGCACAAACAGTAATTTCTCCGCATTGCAAGGTGCAATTCTGAAATTTTTTGCCTTTTCCTGCTCCTCTTAGCATGATAAAGAAGATTCAAAGAGAGTGAGATGCCAGCTCCTTTCATTCAGTCAGTAGCTTCAATCATTTCTGGTATATGAATAACATGATGTTTTTCAATGGCAAAAATCAATGAATATTGTAAATGCACAAACAGTAATTTCTCCGCATTGCAAGGTGCAATTCTGAAATTTTTGGCTTTTTCCTGCTCCTCTTAGCATGATAAAGAAGATTCAAAGAGAGTGAGATGCCAGCTCCTTTCATTCAGTCAGTAGCTTCAATCATTTCTGGATGTTTTTCAATGGCAAAAATCAATGAATATTGTAAATGCACAAACAGTAATTTCTCCGCATTGCAAGGTGCAATTCTGAAATTTCTTGCATTTTCCTGCTCCTCTTAGCATGATAAAGAAGATTCAAAGAGAGTGAGATGCCAGCTCCTTTCATTCAGTCAGTAGCTTCAATCATTTCTGGACGTTTTTCAATGGCAAAAATCAATGAATATTGTAAATGCACAAACAGTAATTTCTCCGCATTGCAAGGTGCAATTCTGAAATTTTTTGCTTTTTCCTGCTCCTCTTAGCATGATAAAGAAGATTCAAAGAGAGTGAGATGCCAGCTCCTTTCATTCAGTCAGTAGCTTCAAACATTTCTGGTATATGAATAACATGATGTTTTTCAATGGCAAAAATCAATGAATATTGTAAATGCACAAACAGTAATTTCTCCGCATTGCAAGGTGCAATTCTGAAATTTTTTGCTTTTTCCTGCTCCTCTTAGCATGATAAAGAAGATTCAAAGAGAGTGAGATGCCAGCTCCTTTCATTCAGTCAGTAGCTTCAATCATTTCTGGACGTTTTTCAATGGCAAAAATCAATGAATATTGTAAATGCACAAACAGTAATTTCTCCGCATTGCAAGGTGCAATTCTGAAATTTTTTGCTTTTTCCTGCTCCTCTTAGCATGATAAAGAAGATTCAAAGAGAGTGAGATGCCAGCTTCTTTCATTCAGTCAGTAGCTTCAAACATTTCTGGGATATGAATAACATGATGTTTTTCAATGGCAAAAATTAATGAATATTGTAAATGCACAAACAGTAATTTCTCCGCATTGCAAGGTGCAATTCTGAAATTTTTTGCTTTTTCCTGCTCCTCTTAGCATGATAAAGAAGATTCAAAGAGAGTGAGATGCCAGCTCCTTTCATTCAGTCAGTAGCTTCAATCATTTCTGGACGTTTTTCAATGGCAAAAATCAATGAATATTGTAAATGCACAAACAGTAATTTCTCCGCATTGCAAGGTGCAATTCTGAAATTTTTTGCTTTTTCCTGCTCCTCTTAGCATGATAAAGAAGATTCAAAGAGAGTGAGATGCCAGCTCCTTTCATTCAGTCAGTAGCTTCAATCATTTCTGGACGTTTTTCAATGGCAAAAATCAATGAATATTGTAAATGCACAAACAGTAATTTCTCCGCATTGCAAGGTGCAATTCTGAAATTTTTTGCTTTTTCCTGCTCCTCTTAGCATGATAAAGAAGATTCAAAGAGAGTGAGATGCCAGCTCCTTTCATTCAGTCAGTTGCTTCAATCATTTCTGGACGTTTTTCAATGGCAAAAATCAGTGAATATTGTAAATGCACAAACAGTAATTTCTCCGCATTGCAAGGTGCAATTCTGAAATTTTTTGCTTTTTCCTGCTCCTCTTAGCATGATAAAGAAGATTCAAAGAGAGTGAGATGCCAGCTCCCTTCATTCAGTCAGTAGCTTCAATCATTTCTGGACGTTTTTCAATGGCAAAAATCAATGAATATTGTAAATGCACAAACAGTAATTTCTCCGCATTGCAAGGTGCAATTCTGAAATTTTTTGCTTTTTCCTGCTCCTCTTTGCATGATAAAGAAGATTCAAAGAGAGTGAGATGCCAGCTCCTTTCATTCAGTCAGTAGCTTCAATCATTTCTGGTATATGAATAACATGATGTTTTTCAATGGCAAAAATCAATGAATATTGTAAATGTACAAACAGTAATTTCTCCGCATTGCAAGGTGCAATTCTGAAATTTTTGGCTTTTTCCTGCTCCTCTTAGCATGATAAAGAAGATTCAAAGAGAGTGAGATGCCAGCTCCTTTCATTCAGTCAGTAGCTTCAATCATTTCTGGATGTTTTTCAATGGCAAAAATCAATGAATATTGTAAATGCACAAACAGTAATTTCTCCGCATTGCAAGGTGCAATTCTGAAATTTCTTGCATTTTCCTGCTCCTCTTAGCATGATAAAGAAGATTCAAAGAGAGTGAGATGCCAGCTCCTTTCATTCAGTCAGTAGCTTCAATCATTTCTGGACGTTTTTCAATGGCAAAAATCAATGAATATTGTAAAAGCACAAACAGTAATTTCTCCGCATTGCAAGGTGCAATTCTGAAATTTTTTGCTTTTTCCTGCTCCTCTTAGCATGATAAAGAAGATTCAAAGAGAGTGCGATGCCAGCTCCTTTCATTCAGTCAGTAGCTTCAAACATTTCTGGTATATGAATAACATGATGTTTTTCAATGGCAAAAATCAATGAATATTGTAAATGCACAAACAGTAATTTCTCCGCATTGCAAGGTGCAATTCTGAAATTTTTTGCTTTTTCCTGCTCCTCTTAGCATGATAAAGAAGATTCAAAGAGAGTGAGATGCCAGCTCCTTTCATTCAGTCAGTAGCTTCAATCATTTCTGGTATATGAATAACATGATGTTTTTCAATGGCAAAAATCAATGAATATTGTAAATGCACAAACAGTAATTTCTCCGCATTGCAAGTTGCAATTCTGAAATTTTTTGCTTTTTCCTGCTCCTCTTAGCATGATAAAGAAGATTCAAAGAGAGTGAGATGCCAGCTCCTTTCATTCAGTCAGTAGCTTCAATCATTTCTGGACGTTTTTCAATGGCAAAAATCAATGAATATTGTAAATGCACAAACAGTAATTTCTCCGCATTGCAAGGTGCAATTCTGAAATTTTTTGCTTTTTCCTGCTCCTCTTAGCATGATAAAGAAGATTCAAAGAGAGTGAGATGCCAGCTCCTTTCATTCAGTCAGTAGCTTCAATCATTTCTGGACGTTTTTCAATGGCAAAAATCAATGAATATTGTAAATGCACAAACAGTAATTTCTCCGCATTGCAAGGTGCAATTCTGAAATTTTTTGCTTTTTCCTGCTCCTCTTAGCATGATAAAGAAGATTCAAAGAGAGTGAGATGCCAGCTCCTTTCATTCAGTCAGTAGCTTCAAACATTTCTGGTATATGAATAACATGATGTTTTTCAATGGCAAAAATCAATGAATATTGTAAAAGCACAAACAGTAATTTCTCCGCATTGCAAGGTGCAATTCTGAAATTTTTTGCTTTTTCCTGCTCCTCTTAGCATGATAAAGAAGATTCAAAGAGAGTGAGATGCCAGCTCCTTTCATTCAGTCAGTAGCTTCAATCATTTCTGGACGTTTTTCAATGGCAAAAATCAATGAATATTGTAAATGCACAAACAGTAATTTCTCCGCATTGCAAGGTGCAATTCTGAAATTTTTTGCTTTTTCCTGCTCCTCTTAGCATGATAAAGAAGATTCAAAGAGAGTGAGATGCCAGCTCCTTTCATTCAGTCAGTAGCTTCAATCATTTCTGGACGTTTTTCAATGGCAAAAATCAATGAATATTGTAAATGCACAAACAGTAATTTCTCCGCATTGCAAGGTGCAATTCTGAAATTTTTTGCTTTTTCCTGCTCCTCTTAGCATGATAAAGAAGATTCAAAGAGAGCGAGATGCCAGCTCCTTTCATTCAGTCAGTAGCTTCAATCATTTCTGGTATATGAATAACATGATGTTTTTCAATGGCAAAAATCAATGAATATTGTAAATGCACAAACAGTAATTTCTCCGCATTGCAAGGTGCAATTCTGAAATTTTTTGCTTTTTCCTGCTCCTCTTAGCATGATAAAGAAGATTCAAAGAGAGTGAGATGCCAGCTCCTTTCATTCAGTCAGTAGCTTCAATCATTTCTGGACGTTTTTCAATGGCAAAAATCAATGAATATTGTAAATGCACAAACAGTAATTTCTCCGCATTGCAAGGTGCAATTCTGAAATTTTTTGCTTTTTCCTGCTCCTCTTAGCATGATAAAGAAGATTCAAAGAGAGTGAGATGCCAGCTCCTTTCATTCAGTCAGTAGCTTCAAACATTTCTGGTATATGAATAACATGATGTTTTTCAATGGCAAAAATCAATGAATATTGTAAATGCACAAACAGTAATTTCTCCGCATTGCAAGGTGCAATTCTGAAATTTTTTGCTTTTTCCTGCTCCTCTTAGCATGATAAAGAAGATTCAAAGAGAGTGAGATGCCAGCTCCTTTCATTCAGTCAGTAGCTTCAATCATTTCTGGACGTTTTTCAATGGCAAAAATCAATGAATATTGTAAATGCACAAACAGTAATTTCTCCGCATTGCAAGGTGCAATTCTGAAATTTTTTGCTTTTTCCTGCTCCTCTTAGCATGATAAAGAAGATTCAAAGAGAGTGAGATGCCAGCTCCTTTCATTCAGTCAGTAGCTTCAATCATTTCTGGACGTTTTTCAATGGCAAAAATCAATGAATATTGTAAATGCACAAACAGTAATTTCTCCGCATTGCAAGGTGCAATTCTGAAATTTTTTGCTTTTTCCTGCTCCTCTTAGCATGATAAAGAAGATTCAAAGAGAGTGAGATGCCAGCTCCTTTCATTCAGTCAGTAGCTTCAATCATTTCTGGTATATGAATAACATGATGTTTTTCAATGGCAAAAATCAATGAATATTGTAAATGCACAAACAGTAATTTCTCCGCATTGCAAGGTGCAATTCTGAAATTTTTTGCTTTTTCCTGCTCCTCTTAGCATGATAAAGAAGATTCAAAGAGAGTGAGATGCCAGCTCCTTTCATTCAGTCAGCAGCTTCAATCATTTCTGGACATTTTTCAATGGCAAAAATCAATGAATATTGTAAATGCACAAACAGTAATTTCTCCGCATTGCAAGGTGCAATTCTGAAATTTTTTGCTTTTTCCTGCTCCTCTTAGCATGATAAAGAAGATTCAAAGAGAGTGAGATGCCAGCTCCTTTCATTCAGTCAGTAGCTTCAAACATTTCTGGTATATGAATAACATGATGTTTTTCAATGGCAAAAATCAATGAATATTGTAAAAGCACAAACAGTAATTTCTCCGCATTGCAAGGTGCAATTCTGAAATTTTTTGCTTTTTCCTGCTCCTCTTAGCATGATAAAGAAGATTCAAAGAGAGTGAGATGCCAGCTCCTTTCATTCAGTCAGTAGCTTCAATCATTTCTGGACGTTTTTCAATGGCAAAAATCAATGAATATTGTAAATGCACAAACAGTAATTTCTCCGCATTGCAAGGTGCAATTCTGAAATTTTTTGCTTTTTCCTGCTCCTCTTAGCATGATAAAGAAGATTCAAAGAGAGTGAGATGCCAGCTCCTTTCATTCAGTCAGTAGCTTCAATCATTTCTGGTATATGAATAACATGATGTTTTTCAATGGCAAAAATCAATGAATATTGTAAATGCACAAACAGTAATTTCTCCGCATTGCAAGTTGCAATTCTGAAATTTTTTGCTTTTTCCTGCTCCTCTTAGCATGATAAAGAAGATTCAAAGAGAGTGAGATGCCAGCTCCTTTCATTCAGTCAGTAGCTTCAATTATTTCTGGACGTTTTTCAATGGCAAAAATCAATGAATATTGTAAATACACAAACAGTAATTTCTCCGCATTGCAAGGTGCAATTCTGAAATTTTTTGCTTTTTCCTGCTCCTCTTAGCATGATAAAGAAGATTCAAAGAGAGTGAGATGCCAGCTCCTTTCATTCAGTCAGTTGCTTCAATCATTTCTGGACGTTTTTCAATGGCAAAAATCAGTGAATATTGTAAATGCACAAACAGTAATTTCTCCGCATTGCAAGGTGCAATTCTGAAATTTTTTGCTTTTTCCTGCTCCTCTTAGCATGATAAAGAAGATTCAAAGAGAGTGAGATGCCAGCTCCTTTCATTCAGTCAGTAGCTTCAATCATTTCTGGACGTTTTTCAATGGCAAAAATCAATGAATATTGTAAATGCACAAACAGTAATTTCTCCGCATTGCAAGGTGCAATTCTGAAATTTTTTGCTTTTTCCTGCTCCTCTTAGCATGATAAAGAAGATTCAAAGAGAGTGAGATGCCAGCTCCTTTCATTCAGTCAGTAGCTTCAAACATTTCTGGTATATGAATAACATGATGTTTTTCAATGGCAAAAATCAATGAATATTGTAAAAGCACAAACAGTAATTTCTCCGCATTGCAAGGTGCAATTCTGAAATTTTTTGCTTTTTCCTGCTCCTCTTAGCATGATAAAGAAGATTCAAAGAGAGTGAGATGCCAGCTCCTTTCATTCAGTCAGTAGCTTCAATCATTTCTGGACGTTTTTCAATGGCAAAAATCAATGAATATTGTAAATGCACAAACAGTAATTTCTCCGCATTGCAAGGTGCAATTCTGAAATTTTTTGCTTTTTCCTGCTCCTCTTAGCATGGTAAAGAAGATTCAAAGAGAGTGAGATGCCAGCTCCTTTCATTCAGTCAGTAGCTTCAATCATTTCTGGACGTTTTTCAATGGCAAAAATCAATGAATATTGTAAATGCACAAACAGTAATTTCTCCGCATTGCAAGGTGCAATTCTGAAATTTTTTGCTTTTTCCTGCTCCTCTTAGCATGATAAAGAAGATTCAAAGTTAGCGAGATGCCAGCTCCTTTCATTCAGTCAGTAGCTTCAATCATTTCTGGTATATGAATAACATGATGTTTTTCAATGGCAAAAATCAATGAATATTGTAAATGCACAAACAGTAATTTCTCCGCATTGCAAGGTGCAATTCTGAAATTTTTTGCTTTTTCCTGCTCCTCTTAGCATGATAAAGAAGATTCAAAGAGAGTGAGATGCCAGCTCCTTTCATTCAGTCAGTAGCTTCAATCATTTCTGGACGTTTTTCAATGGCAAAAATCAATGAATATTGTAAATGCACAAACAGTAATTTCTCCGCATTGCAAGGTGCAATTCTGAAATTTTTTGCTTTTTCCTGCTCCTCTTAGCATGATAAAGAAGATTCAAAGAGAGTGAGATGCCAGCTCCTTTCATTCAGTCAGTAGCTTCAAACATTTCTGGTATATGAATAACATGATGTTTTTCAATGGCAAAAATCAATGAATATTGTAAATGCACAAACAGTAATTTCTCCGCATTGCAAGGTGCAATTCTGAAATTTTTTGCTTTTTCCTGCTCCTCTTAGCATGATAAAGAAGATTCAAAGAGAGTGAGATGCCAGCTCCTTTCATTCAGTCAGTAGCTTCAATCATTTCTGGACGTTTTTCAATGGCAAAAATCAATGAATATTGTAAATGCACAAACAGTAATTTCTCCGCATTGCAAGGTGCAATTCTGAAATTTTTTGCTTTTTCCTGCTCCTCTTAGCATGATAAAGAAGATTCAAAGAGAGTGAGATGCCAGCTCCTTTCATTCAGTCAGTAGCTTCAATCATTTCTGGACGTTTTTCAATGGCAAAAATCAATGAATATTGTAAATGCACAAACAGTAATTTCTCCGCATTGCAAGGTGCAATTCTGAAATTTTTTGCT
This sequence comes from Phyllobates terribilis, assembly GCF_046119375.1. Lineage (NCBI taxonomy): Eukaryota > Metazoa > Chordata > Amphibia > Anura > Dendrobatidae > Phyllobates > Phyllobates terribilis. The sequence continues at coordinate 86,196 of NW_027365066.1, read as the reverse complement.
TTTTCCTGCTCCTCTTAGCATGATAAAGAAGATTCAAAGAGAGTGAGATGCCAGCTCCTTTCATTCAGTCAGTAGCTTCAATCATTTCTGGTATATGAATAACATGATGTTTTTCAATGGCAAAAATCAATGAATATTGTAAATGCACAAACAGTAATTTCTCCGCATTGCAAGGTGCAATTCTGAAATTTTTTGCTTTTTCCTGCTCCTCTTAGCATGATAAAGAAGATTCAAAGAGAGTGAGATGCCAGCTCCTTTCATTCAGTCAGCAGCTTCAATCATTTCTGGACATTTTTCAATGGCAAAAATCAATGAATATTGTAAATGCACAAACAGTAATTTCTCCGCATTGCAAGGTGCAATTCTGAAATTTTTTGCTTTTTCCTGCTCCTCTTAGCATGATAAAGAAGATTCAAAGAGAGTGAGATGCCAGCTCCTTTCATTCAGTCAGTAGCTTCAAACATTTCTGGTATATGAATAACATGATGTTTTTCAATGGCAAAAATCAATGAATATTGTAAAAGCACAAACAGTAATTTCTCCGCATTGCAAGGTGCAATTCTGAAATTTTTTGCTTTTTCCTGCTCCTCTTAGCATGATAAAGAAGATTCAAAGAGAGTGAGATGCCAGCTCCTTTCATTCAGTCAGTAGCTTCAATCATTTCTGGACGTTTTTCAATGGCAAAAATCAATGAATATTGTAAATGCACAAACAGTAATTTCTCCGCATTGCAAGGTGCAATTCTGAAATTTTTTGCTTTTTCCTGCTCCTCTTAGCATGATAAAGAAGATTCAAAGAGAGTGAGATGCCAGCTCCTTTCATTCAGTCAGTAGCTTCAATCATTTCTGGTATATGAATAACATGATGTTTTTCAATGGCAAAAATCAATGAATATTGTAAATGCACAAACAGTAATTTCTCCGCATTGCAAGTTGCAATTCTGAAATTTTTTGCTTTTTCCTGCTCCTCTTAGCATGATAAAGAAGATTCAAAGAGAGTGAGATGCCAGCTCCTTTCATTCAGTCAGTAGCTTCAATTATTTCTGGACGTTTTTCAATGGCAAAAATCAATGAATATTGTAAATACACAAACAGTAATTTCTCCGCATTGCAAGGTGCAATTCTGAAATTTTTTGCTTTTTCCTGCTCCTCTTAGCATGATAAAGAAGATTCAAAGAGAGTGAGATGCCAGCTCCTTTCATTCAGTCAGTTGCTTCAATCATTTCTGGACGTTTTTCAATGGCAAAAATCAGTGAATATTGTAAATGCACAAACAGTAATTTCTCCGCATTGCAAGGTGCAATTCTGAAATTTTTTGCTTTTTCCTGCTCCTCTTAGCATGATAAAGAAGATTCAAAGAGAGTGAGATGCCAGCTCCTTTCATTCAGTCAGTAGCTTCAATCATTTCTGGACGTTTTTCAATGGCAAAAATCAATGAATATTGTAAATGCACAAACAGTAATTTCTCCGCATTGCAAGGTGCAATTTTGAAATTTTTTGCTTTTTCCTGCTCCTCTTTGCATGATAAAGAAGATTCAAAGAGAGTGAGATGCCAGCTCCTTTCATTCAGTCAGTAGCTTCAATCATTTCTGGTATATGAATAACATGATGTTTTTCAATGGCAAAAATCAATGAATATTGTAAATGCACAAACAGTAATTTCTCCGCATTGCAAGGTGCAATTCTGAAATTTTTTGCTTTTTCCTGCTCCTCTTAGCATGATAAAGAAGATTCAAAGAGAGTGAGATGCCAGCTCCTTTCATTCAGTCAGTAGCTTCAATCATTTCTGGACGTTTTTCAATGGCAAAAATCAATGAATATTGTAAATGCACAAACAGTAATTTCTCCGCATTGCAAGGTGCAATTCTGAAATTTTTTGCTTTTTCCTGCTCCTCTTAGCATGATAAAGAAGATTCAAAGAGAGTGAGATGCCAGCTCCTTTCATTCAGTCAGTAGCTTCAATCATTTCTGGACGTTTTTCAATGGCAAAAATCAATGAATATTGTAAATGCACAAACAGTAATTTCTCCGCATTGCAAGGTGCAATTCTGAAATTTTTTGCTTTTTCCTGCTCCTCTTAGCATGATAAAGAAGATTCAAAGAGAGTGAGATGCCAGCTCCTTTCATTCAGTCAGTAGCTTCAATCATTTCTGGTATATGAATAACATGATGTTTTTCAATGGCAAAAATCAATGAATATTGTAAATGCACAAACAGTAATTTCTCCGCATTGCAAGGTGCAATTCTGAAATTTTTTGCTTTTTCCTGCTCCTCTTAGCATGATAAAGAAGATTCAAAGAGAGTGAGATGCCAGCTCCTTTCATTCAGTCAGCAGCTTCAATCATTTCTGGACATTTTTCAATGGCAAAAATCAATGAATATTGTAAATGCACAAACAGTAATTTCTCCGCATTGCAAGGTGCAATTCTGAAATTTTTTGCTTTTTCCTGCTCCTCTTAGCATGATAAAGAAGATTCAAAGAGAGTGAGATGCCAGCTCCTTTCATTCAGTCAGTAGCTTCAAACATTTCTGGTATATGAATAACATGATGTTTTTCAATGGCAAAAATCAATGAATATTGTAAAAGCACAAACAGTAATTTCTCCGCATTGCAAGGTGCAATTCTGAAATTTTTTGCTTTTTCCTGCTCCTCTTAGCATGATAAAGAAGATTCAAAGAGAGTGAGATGCCAGCTCCTTTCATTCAGTCAGTAGCTTCAATCATTTCTGGACGTTTTTCAATGGCAAAAATCAATGAATATTGTAAATGCACAAACAGTAATTTCTCCGCATTGCAAGGTGCAATTCTGAAATTTTTTGCTTTTTCCTGCTCCTCTTAGCATGATAAAGAAGATTCAAAGAGAGTGAGATGCCAGCTCCTTTCATTCAGTCAGTAGCTTCAATCATTTCTGGTATATGAATAACATGATGTTTTTCAATGGCAAAAATCAATGAATATTGTAAATGCACAAACAGTAATTTCTCCGCATTGCAAGTTGCAATTCTGAAATTTTTTGCTTTTTCCTGCTCCTCTTAGCATGATAAAGAAGATTCAAAGAGAGTGAGATGCCAGCTCCTTTCATTCAGTCAGTAGCTTCAATTATTTCTGGACGTTTTTCAATGGCAAAAATCAATGAATATTGTAAATACACAAACAGTAATTTCTCCGCATTGCAAGGTGCAATTCTGAAATTTTTTGCTTTTTCCTGCTCCTCTTAGCATGATAAAGAAGATTCAAAGAGAGTGAGATGCCAGCTCCTTTCATTCAGTCAGTTGCTTCAATCATTTCTGGACGTTTTTCAATGGCAAAAATCAGTGAATATTGTAAATGCACAAACAGTAATTTCTCCGCATTGCAAGGTGCAATTCTGAAATTTTTTGCTTTTTCCTGCTCCTCTTAGCATGATAAAGAAGATTCAAAGAGAGTGAGATGCCAGCTCCTTTCATTCAGTCAGTAGCTTCAATCATTTCTGGACGTTTTTCAATGGCAAAAATCAATGAATATTGTAAATGCACAAACAGTAATTTCTCCGCATTGCAAGGTGCAATTTTGAAATTTTTTGCTTTTTCCTGCTCCTCTTTGCATGATAAAGAAGATTCAAAGAGAGTGAGATGCCAGCTCCTTTCATTCAGTCAGTAGCTTCAATCATTTCTGGTATATGAATAACATGATGTTTTTCAATGGCAAAAATCAATGAATATTGTAAATGCACAAACAGTAATTTCTCCGCATTGCAAGGTGCAATTCTGAAATTTTTGGCTTTTTCCTGCTCCTCTTAGCATGATAAAGAAGATTCAAAGAGAGTGAGATGCCAGCTCCTTTCATTCAGTCAGTAGCTTCAATCATTTCTGGATGTTTTTCAATGGCAAAAATCAATGAATATTGTAAATGCACAAACAGTAATTTCTCCGCATTGCAAGGTGCAATTCTGAAATTTCTTGCATTTTCCTGCTCCTCTTAGCATGATAAAGAAGATTCAAAGAGAGTGAGATGCCAGCTCCTTTCATTCAGTCAGTAGCTTCAATCATTTCTGGACGTTTTTCAATGGCAAAAATCAATGAATATTGTAAATGCACAAACAGTAATTTCTCCGCATTGCAAGGTGCAATTCTGAAATTTTTTGCTTTTTCCTGCTCCTCTTAGCATGATAGAGAAGATTCAAAGAGAGTGAGATGCCAGCTCCTTTCATTCAGTCAGTAGCTTCAAACATTTCTGGTATATGAATAACATGATGTTTTTCAATGGCAAAAATCAATGAATATTGTAAATGCACAAACAGTAATTTCTCCGCATTGCAAGGTGCAATTCTGAAATTTTTTGCTTTTTCCTGCTCCTCTTAGCATGATAAAGAAGATTCAAAGAGAGTGAGATGCCAGCTCCTTTCATTCAGTCAGTAGCTTCAATCATTTCTGGACGTTTTTCAATGGCAAAAATCAATGAATATTGTAAATGCACAAACAGTAATTTCTCCGCATTGCAAGGTGCAATTCTGAAATTTTTTGCTTTTTCCTGCTCCTCTTAGCATGATAAAGAAGATTCAAAGAGAGTGAGATGCCAGCTTCTTTCATTCAGTCAGTAGCTTCAAACATTTCTGGGATATGAATAACATGATGTTTTTCAATGGCAAAAATTAATGAATATTGTAAATGCACAAACAGTAATTTCTCCGCATTGCAAGGTGCAATTCTGAAATTTTTTGCTTTTTCCTGCTCCTCTTAGCATGATAAAGAAGATTCAAAGAGAGTGAGATGCCAGCTCCTTTCATTCAGTCAGTAGCTTCAATCATTTCTGGACGTTTTTCAATGGCAAAAATCAATGAATATTGTAAATGCACAAACAGTAATTTCTCCGCATTGCAAGGTGCAATTCTGAAATTTTTTGCTTTTTCCTGCTCCTCTTAGCATGATAAAGAAGATTCAAAGAGAGTGAGATGCCAGCTCCTTTCATTCAGTCAGTAGCTTCAATCATTTCTGGACGTTTTTCAATGGCAAAAATCAATGAATATTGTAAATGCACAAACAGTAATTTCTCCGCATTGCAAGGTGCAATTCTGAAATTTTTTGCTTTTTCCTGCTCCTCTTAGCATGATAAAGAAGATTCAAAGAGAGTGAGATGCCAGCTCCTTTCATTCAGTCAGTAGCTTCAATCATTTCTGGTATATGAATAACATGATGTTTTTCAATGGCAAAAATCAATGAATATTGTAAATGCACAAACAGTAATTTCTCCGCATTGCAAGTTGCAATTCTGAAATTTTTTGCTTTTTCCTGCTCCTCTTAGCATGATAAAGAAGATTCAAAGAGAGTGAGATTCCAGCTCCTTTCATTCAGTCAGTAGCTTCAATCATTTCTGGACGTTTTTCAATGGCAAAAATCAATGAATATTGTAAATGCACAAACAGTAATTTCTCCGCATTGCAAGGTGCAATTCTGAAATTTTTTGCTTTTTCCTGCTCCTCTTAGCATGATAAAGAAGATTCAAAGAGAGTGAGATGCCAGCTCCTTTCATTCAGTCAGTAGCTTCAATCATTTCTGGACGTTTTTCAATGGCAAAAATCAATGAATATTGTAAATGCACAAACAGTAATTTCTCCGCATTGCAAGATGCAATTCTGAAATTTTTTGCTTTTTCCTGCTCCTCTTAGCATGATAAAAAAGATTCAAAGAGAGTGAGATGCCAGCTCCTTTCATTCAGTCAGTAGCTTCAATCATTTCTGGACGTTTTTCAATGGCAAAAATCAATGAATATTGTAAATGCACAAACAGTAATTTCTCCGCATTGCAAGGTGCAATTCTGAAATTTTTTGCTTTTTCCTGCTCCTCTTAGCATGATAAAGAAGATTCAAAGAGAGTGAGATGCCAGCTCCTTTCATTCAGTCAGTAGCTTCAATCATTTCTGGTATATGAATAACATGATGTTTTTCAATGGCAAAAATCAATGAATATTGTAAATGCACAAACAGTAATTTCTCCGCATTGCAAGGTGCAATTCTGAAATTTTTTGCTTTTTCCTGCTCCTCTTAGCATGATAAAGAAGATTCAAAGAGAGTGAGATGCCAGCTCCTTTCATTCAGTCAGTAGCTTCAATCATTTCTGGACGTTTTTCAATGGCAAAAATCAATGAATATTGTAAATGCACAAACAGTAATTTCTCCGCATTGCAAGGTGCAATTCTGAAATTTTTTGCTTTTTCCTGCTCCTCTTAGCATGATAAAGAAGATTCAAAGAGAGTGAGATGCCAGCTCCTTTCATTCAGTCAGTAGCTTCAGTCATTTCTGGACGTTTTTCAATGGCAAAAATCAATGAATATTGTAAATGCACAAACAGTAATTTCTCCGCATTGCAAGGTGCAATTCTGAAATTTTTTGCTTTTTCCTGCTCCTCTTAGCATGATAAAGAAGATTCAAAGAGAGTGAGATGCCAGCTCCTTTCATTCAGTCAGTAACTTCAAACATTTCTGGTATAAACATTTCTGGACGTTTTTCAATGGCAAAAATCAATGAATATTGTAAATGCACAAACAGTAATATCTCCACATTGCAAGGTGCAATTCTGAAATTTTTTGCTTTTTCCTGCTAATCCTAGCATGATAAAGAAGATTCAAATAGAGTGAGATGCCAGCTCCTTTCATTCAGTCAGTAGCTTCAAACATTTCTGGACGTTTTTCAATGGCAAAATTCAATGAATATTGTAAATGCACAAACAGTAATATCTCCACATTGCCAGGTGCAATTCTGAAATTTTTTGCTTTTTCCTGCTAATCCTAGCATTATAAAGAAGATTCAAAGAGAGTGAGATGCCAGCTCCTTTCATTCAGTCAGTAGCTTCAATCATTTCTGGACGTTTTTCAATGGCAAAAATCAATGAATATTGTAAATGCACAAACAGTAATTTCTCCGCATTGCAAGGTGCAATTCTGAAATTTTTTGCTTTTTCCTGCTCCTCTTAGCATGATAAAGAAGATTCAAAGAGAGTGAGATGCCAGCTCCTTTCATTCAGTCAGTAGCTTCAATCATTTCTGGACGTTTTTCAATGGCAAAAATCAATGAATATTGTAAATGCACAAACAGTAATTTCTCCGCATTGCAAGGTGCAATTCTGAAATTTTTTGCTTTTTCCTGCTCCTCTTAGCATGATAAAGAAGATTCAAAGAGAGTGAGATGCCAGCTCCTTTCATTCAGTCAGTAGCTTCAATCATTTCTGGACGTTTTTCAATGGCAAAAATCAATGAATATTGTAAATGCACAAACAGTAATTTCTCCGCATTGCAAGATGCAATTCTGAAATTTTTTGCTTTTTCCTGCTCCTCTTAGCATGATAAAGAAGATTCAAAGAGAGTGAGATGCCAGCTCCTTTCATTCAGTCAGTAGCTTCAGTCATTTCTGGACGTTTTTCAATGCAAAAATCAATGAATATTGTAAATGCACAAACAGTAATTTCTCCGCATTGCAAGGTGCAATTCTGAATTTTTTTGCTTTTTCCTGCTCCTCAGCATGATAAAGAAGATTCAAAGAGAGTGAGATGCCAGCTCCTTTCATTCAGTCAGTAGCTTCAATCATTTCTGGTATATGAATAACATGATGTTTTTCAATGGCAAAAATCAATGAATATTGTAAATGCACAAACAGTAATTTCTCCGCATTGCAAGGTGCAATTCTGAAATTTTTTGCTTTTTCCTGCTCCTCTTAGCATGATAAAGAAGATTCAAAGAGAGTGAGATGCCAGCTCCTTTCATTCAGTCAGTAGCTTCAATCATTTCTGGATGTTTTTCAATGGCAAAAATCAATGAATATTGTAAATGCACAAACAGTAATTTCTCCGCATTGCAAGGTGCAATTCTGAAATTTTTTGCTTTTTCCTGCTCCTCTTAGCATGATAAAGAAGATTCAAAGAGAGTGAGATGCCAGCTCCTTTCATTCAGTCAGTAGCTTCAATCATTTCTGGACGTTTTTCAATGGCAAAAATCAATGAATATTGTAAATGCACAAACAGTAATTTCTCCGCATTGCAAGGTGCAATTCTGAAATTTTTTGCTTTTTCCTGCTCCTCTTAGCATGATAAAGAAGATTCAAAGAGAGTGAGATGCCAGCTCCTTTCATTCAGTCAGTAGCTTCAATCATTTCTGGACGTTTTTCAATGGCAAAAATCAATGAATATTGTAAATGCACAAACAGTAATTTCTCCGCATTGCAAGGTGCAATTCTGAAATTTTTTGCTTTTTCCTGCTCCTCTTAGCATGATAAAGAAGATTCAAAGAGAGTGAGATGCCAGCTCCTTTCATTCAGTCAGTAGCTTCAATCATTTCTGGTATATGAATAACATGATGTTTTTCAATGGCAAAAATCAATGAATATTGTAAATGCACAAACAGTAATTTCTCCGCATTGCAAGTTGCAATTCTGAAATTTTTTGATTTTTCCTGCTCCTCTTAGCATGATAAAGAAGATTCAAAGAGAGTGAGATTCCAGCTCCTTTCATTCAGTCAGTAGCTTCAATCATTTCTGGACGTTTTTCAATGGCAAAAATCAATGAATATTGTAAATGCACAAACAGTAATTTCTCCGCATTGCAAGGTGCAATTCTGAAATTTTTTGCTTTTTCCTGCTCCTCTTAGCATGATAAAGAAGATTCAAAGAGAGTGAGATGCCAGCTCCTTTCATTCAGTCAGTAGCTTCAATCATTTCTGGACGTTTTTCAATGGCAAAAATCAATGAATATTGTAAATGCACAAACAGTAATTTCTCCGCATTGCAAGATGCAATTCTGAAATTTTTTGCTTTTTCCTGCTCCTCTTAGCATGATAAAAAAGATTCAAAGAGAGTGAGATGCCAGCTCCTTTCATTCAGTCAGTAGCTTCAATCATTTCTGGACGTTTTTCAATGGCAAAAATCAATGAATATTGTAAATGCACAAACAGTAATTTCTCCGCATTGCAAGGTGCAATTCTGAAATTTTTTGCTTTTTCCTGCTCCTCTTAGCATGATAAAGAAGATTCAAAGAGAGTGAGATGCCAGCTCCTTTCATTCAGTCAGTAGCTTCAATCATTTCTGGTATATGAATAACATGATGTTTTTCAATGGCAAAAATCAATGAATATTGTAAATGCACAAACAGTAATTTCTCCGCATTGCAAGGTGCAATTCTGAAATTTTTTGCTTTTTCCTGCTCCTCTTAGCATGATAAAGAAGATTCAAAGAGAGTGAGATGCCAGCTCCTTTCATTCAGTCAGTAGCTTCAATCATTTCTGGACGTTTTTCAATGGCAAAAATCAATGAATATTGTAAATGCACAAACAGTAATTTCTCCGCATTGCAAGGTGCAATTCTGAAATTTTTTGCTTTTTCCTGCTCCTCTTAGCATGATAAAGAAGATTCAAAGAGAGTGAGATGCCAGCTCCTTTCATTCAGTCAGTAGCTTCAATCATTTCTGGACGTTTTTCAATGGCAAAAATCAATGAATATTGTAAATGCACAAACAGTAATTTCTCCGCATTGCAAGGTGCAATTCTGAAATTTTTTGCTTTTTCCTGCTCCTCTTAGCATGATAAAGAAGATTCAAAGAGAGTGAGATGCCAGCTCCTTTCATTCAGTCAGTAGCTTCAATCATTTCTGGACGTTTTTCAATGGCAAAAATCAATGAATATTGTAAATGCACAAACAGTAATTTCTCCGCATTGCAAGGTGCAATTCTGAAATTTTTTGCTTTTTCCTGCTCCTCTTAGCATGATAAAGAAGATTCAAAGAGAGTGAGATGCCAGCTCCTTTCATTCAGTCAGTAGCTTCAATCATTTCTGGACGTTTTTCAATGGCAAAAATCAATGAATATTGTAAATGCACAAACAGTAATTTCTCCGCATTGCAAGATGCAATTCTGAAATTTTTTGCTTTTTCCTGCTCCTCTTAGCATGATAAAGAAGATTCAAAGAGAGTGAGATGCCAGCTCCTTTCATTCAGTCAGTAGCTTCAGTCATTTCTGGACGTTTTTCAATGCAAAAATCAATGAATATTGTAAATGCACAAACAGTAATTTCTCCGCATTGCAAGGTGCAATTCTGAATTTTTTTGCTTTTTCCTGCTCCTCAGCATGATAAAGAAGATTCAAAGAGAGTGAGATGCCAGCTCCTTTCATTCAGTCAGTAGCTTCAATCATTTCTGGTATATGAATAACATGATGTTTTTCAATGGCAAAAATCAATGAATATTGTAAATGCACAAACAGTAATTTCTCCGCATTGCAAGGTGCAATTCTGAAATTTTTTGCTTTTTCCTGCTCCTCTTAGCATGATAAAGAAGATTCAAAGAGAGTGAGATGCCAGCTCCTTTCATTCAGTCAGTAGCTTCAATCATTTCTGGATGTTTTTCAATGGCAAAAATCAATGAATATTGTAAATGCACAAACAGTAATTTCTCCGCATTGCAAGGTGCAATTCTGAAATTTTTTGCTTTTTCCTGCTCCTCTTAGCATGATAAAGAAGATTCAAAGAGAGTGAGATGCCAGCTCCTTTCATTCAGTCAGTAGCTTCAATCATTTCTGGACGTTTTTCAATGGCAAAAATCAATGAATATTGTAAATGCACAAACAGTAATTTCTCCGCATTGCAAGGTGCAATTCTGAAATTTTTTGCTTTTTCCTGCTCCTCTTAGCATGATAAAGAAGATTCAAAGAGAGTGAGATGCCAGCTCCTTTCATTCAGTCAGTAGCTTCAATCATTTCTGGACGTTTTTCAATGGCAAAAATCAATGAATATTGTAAATGCACAAACAGTAATTTCTCCGCATTGCAAGGTGCAATTCTGAAATTTTTTGCTTTTTCCTGCTCCTCTTAGCATGATAAAGAAGATTCAAAGAGAGTGAGATGCCAGCTCCTTTCATTCAGTCAGTAGCTTCAATCATTTCTGGTATATGAATAACATGATGTTTTTCAATGGCAAAAATCAATGAATATTGTAAATGCACAAACAGTAATTTCTCCGCATTGCAAGTTGCAATTCTGAAATTTTTTGATTTTTCCTGCTCCTCTTAGCATGATAAAGAAGATTCAAAGAGAGTGAGATTCCAGCTCCTTTCATTCAGTCAGTAGCTTCAATCATTTCTGGACGTTTTTCAATGGCAAAAATCAATGAATATTGTAAATGCACAAACAGTAATTTCTCCGCATTGCAAGGTGCAATTCTGAAATTTTTTGCTTTTTCCTGCTCCTCTTAGCATGATAAAGAAGATTCAAAGAGAGTGAGATGCCAGCTCCTTTCATTCAGTCAGTAGCTTCAATCATTTCTGGACGTTTTTCAATGGCAAAAATCAATGAATATTGTAAATGCACAAACAGTAATTTCTCCGCATTGCAAGATGCAATTCTGAAATTTTTTGCTTTTTCCTGCTCCTCTTAGCATGATAAAAAAGATTCAAAGAGAGTGAGATGCCAGCTCCTTTCATTCAGTCAGTAGCTTCAATCATTTCTGGACGTTTTTCAATGGCAAAAATCAATGAATATTGTAAATGCACAAACAGTAATTTCTCCGCATTGCAAGGTGCAATTCTGAAATTTTTTGCTTTTTCCTGCTCCTCTTAGCATGATAAAGAAGATTCAAAGAGAGTGAGATGCCAGCTCCTTTCATTCAGTCAGTAGCTTCAATCATTTCTGGTATATGAATAACATGATGTTTTTCAATGGCAAAAATCAATGAATATTGTAAATGCACAAACAGTAATTTCTCCGCATTGCAAGGTGCAATTCTGAAATTTTTTGCTTTTTCCTGCTCCTCTTAGCATGATAAAGAAGATTCAAAGAGAGTGAGATGCCAGCTCCTTTCATTCAGTCAGTAGCTTCAATCATTTCTGGACGTTTTTCAATGGCAAAAATCAATGAATATTGTAAATGCACAAACAGTAATTTCTCCGCATTGCAAGGTGCAATTCTGAAATTTTTTGCTTTTTCCTGCTCCTCTTAGCATGATAAAGAAGATTCAAAGAGAGTGAGATGCCAGCTCCTTTCATTCAGTCAGTAGCTTCAGTCATTTCTGGACGTTTTTCAATGGCAAAAATCAATGAATATTGTAAATGCACAAACAGTAATTTCTCCGCATTGCAAGGTGCAATTCTGAAATTTTTTGCTTTTTCCTGCTCCTCTTAGCATGATAAAGAAGATTCAAAGAGAGTGAGATGCCAGCTCCTTTCATTCAGTCAGTAGCTTCAAACATTTCTGGTATAAACATTTCTGGACGTTTTTCAATGGCAAAAATCAATGAATATTGTAAATGCACAAACAGTAATATCTCCACATTGCAAGGTGCAATTCTGAAATTTTTTGCTTTTTCCTGCTAATCCTAGCATGATAAAGAAGATTCAAATAGAGTGAGATGCCAGCTCCTTTCATTCAGTCAGTAGCTTCAAACATTTCTGGACGTTTTTCAATGGCAAAATTCAATGAATATTGTAAATGCACAAACAGTAATATCTCCACATTGCCAGGTGCAATTCTGAAATTTTTTGCTTTTTCCTGCTAATCCTAGCATGATAAAGAAGATTCAAAGAGAGTGAGATGCCAGCTCCTTTCATTCAGTCAGTAGCTTCAATCATTTCTGGACGTTTTTCAATGGCAAAAATCAATGAATATTGTAAATGCACAAACAGTAATTTCTCCGCATTGCAAGGTGCAATTCTGAAATTTTTTGCTTTTTCCTGCTCCTCTTAGCATGATAAAGAAGATTCAAATAGAGTGAGATGCCAGCTCCTTTCATTCAGTCAGTAGCTTCAATCATTTCTGGACGTTTTTCAATGGCAAAAATCAATGAATATTGTAAATGCACAAACAGTAATTTCTCCGCATTGCAAGGTGCAATTCTGAAATTTTTTGCTTTTTCCTGCTCCTCTTAGCATGATAAAGAAGATTCAAAGAGAGTGAGATGCCAGCTCCTTTCATTCAGTCAGTAGCTTCAATCATTTCTGGTATATGAATAACATGATGTTTTTCAATTGCAAAAATCAATGAATATTGTAAATGCACAAACAGTAATTTCTCCGCATTGCAAGGTGCAATTCTGAAATTTTTTGCTTTTTCCTGCTCCTCTTAGCATGATAAAGAAGATTCAAAGAGAGTGAGATGCCAGCTCCTTTCATTCAGTCAGTAGCTTCAATCATTTCTGGACGTTTTTCAATGGCAAAAATCAATGAATATTGTAAATGCACAAACAGTAATTTCTCCGCATTGCAAGATGCAATTCTGAAATTTTTTGCTTTTTCCTGCTCCTCTTAGCATGATAAAGAAGATTCAAAGAGAGTGAGATGCCAGCTCCTTTCATTCAGTCAGTAGCTTCAGTCCTTTCTGGACGTTTTTCAATGCAAAAATCAATGAATATTGTAAATGCACAAACAGTAATTTCTCCGCATTGCAAGGTGCAATTCTGAATTTTTTTGCTTTTTCCTGCTCCTCAGCATGATAAAGAAGATTCAAAGAGAGTGAGATGCCAGCTCCTTTCATTCAGTCAGTAGCTTCAATCATTTCTGGTATATGAATAACATGATGTTTTTCAATGGCAAAAATCAATGAATATTGTAAATGCACAAACAGTAATTTCTCCGCATTGCAAGGTGCAATTCTGAAATTTTTTGCTTTTTCCTGCTCCTCTTAGCATGATAAAGAAGATTCAAAGAGAGTGAGATGCCAGCTCCTTTCATTCAGTCAGTAGCTTCAATCATTTCTGGATGTTTTTCAATGGCAAAAATCAATGAATATTGTAAATGCACAAACAGTAATTTCTCCGCATTGCAAGGTGCAATTCTGAAATTTCTTGCATTTTCCTGCTCCTCTTAGCATGATAAAGAAGATTCAAAGAGAATGAGATGCCAGCTCCTTTCATTCAGTCAGTAGCTTCAATCATTTCTGGACGTTTTTCAATGGCAAAAATCAATGAATATTGTAAATGCACAAACAGTAATTTCTCCGCATTGCAAGGTGCAATTCTGAAATTTTTTGCTTTTTCCTGCTCCTCTTAGCATGATAAAGAAGATTCAAAGAGAGTGAGATGCCAGCTCCTTTCATTCAGTCAGTAGCTTCAAACATTTCTGGTATATGAATAACATGATGTTTTTCAATGGCAAAAATCAATGAATATTGTAAATGCACAAACAGTAATTTCTCCGCATTGCAAGGTGCAATTCTGAAATTTTTTGCTTTTTCCTGCTCCTCTTAGCATGATAAAGAAGATTCAAAGAGAGTGAGATGCCAGCTCCTTTCATTCAGTCAGTAGCTTCAATCATTTCTGGACGTTTTTCAATGGCAAAAATCAATGAATATTGTAAATGCACAAACAGTAATTTCTCCGCATTGCAAGGTGCAATTCTGAAATTTTTTGCTTTTTCCTGCTCCTCTTAGCATGATAAAGAAGATTCAAAGAGAGTGAGATGCCAGCTTCTTTCATTCAGTCAGTAGCTTCAAACATTTCTGGGATATGAATAACATGATGTTTTTCAATGGCAAAAATTAATGAATATTGTAAATGCACAAACAGTAATTTCTCCGCATTGCAAGGTGCAATTCTGAAATTTTTTGCTTTTTCCTGCTCCTCTTAGCATGATAAAGAAGATTCAAAGAGAGTGAGATGCCAGCTCCTTTCATTCAGTCAGTAGCTTCAATCATTTCTGGACGTTTTTCAATGGCAAAAATCAATGAATATTGTAAATGCACAAACACTAATTTCTCCGCATTGCAAGGTGCAATTCTGAAATTTTTTGCTTTTTCCTGCTCCTCTTAGCATGATAAAGAAGATTCAAAGAGAGTGAGATGCCAGCTCCTTTCATTCAGTCAGTAGCTTCAATCATTTCTGGACGTTTTTCAATGGCAAAAATCAATGAATATTGTAAATGCACAAACAGTAATTTCTCCGCATTGCAAGGTGCAATTCTGAAATTTTTTGCCTTTTCCTGCTCCTCTTAGCATGATAAAGAAGATTCAAAGAGAGTGAGATGCCAGCTCCTTTCATTCAGTCAGTAGCTTCAATCATTTCTGGTATATGAATAACATGATGTTTTTCAATGGCAAAAATCAATGAATATTGTAAATGCACAAACAGTAATTTCTCCGCATTGCAAGTTGCAATTCTGAAATTTTTTGCTTTTTCCTGCTCCTCTTAGCATGATAAAGAAGATTCAAAGAGAATGAGATGCCAGCTCCTTTCATTCAGTCAGTAGCTTCAATCATTTCTGGACGTTTTTCAATGGCAAAAATCAATGAATATTGTAAATGCACAAACAGTAATTTCTCCGCATTGCAAGGTGCAATTCTGAAATTTTTTGCTTTTTCCTGCTCCTCTTAGCATGATAAAGAAGATTCAAAGAGAGTGAGATGCCAGCTCCTTTCATTCAGTCAGTAGCTTCAATCATTTCTGGACGTTTTTCAATGGCAAAAATCAATGAATATTGTAAATGCACAAACAGTAATTTCTCCGCATTGCAAGGTGCAATTCTGAAATTTTTTGCTTTTTCCTGCTCCTCTTAGCATGATAAAGAAGATTCAAAGAGAGTGAGATGCCAGCTCCTTTCATTCAGTCAGTAGCTTCAATCATTTCTGGTATATGAATAACATGATGTTTTTCAATGGCAAAAATCAATGAATATTGTAAATGCACAAACAGTAATTTCTCCGCATTGCAAGTTGCAATTCTGAAATTTTTTGCTTTTTCCTGCTCCTCTTAGCATGATAAAGAAGATTCAAAGAGAGTGAGATTCCAGCTCCTTTCATTCAGTCAGTAGCTTCAATCATTTCTGGACGTTTTTCAATGGCAAAAATCAATGAATATTGTAAATGCACAAACAGTAATTTCTCCGCATTGCAAGGTGCAATTCTGAAATTTTTTGCTTTTTCCTGCTCCTCTTAGCATGATAAAGAAGATTCAAAGAGAGTGAGATGCCAGCTCCTTTCATTCAGTCAGTAGCTTCAATCATTTCTGGACGTTTTTCAATGGCAAAAATCAATGAATATTGTAAATGCACAAACAGTAATTTCTCCGCATTGCAAGATGCAATTCTGAAATTTTTTGCTTTTTCCTGCTCCTCTTAGCATGATAAAAAAGATTCAAAGAGAGTGAGATGCCAGCTCCTTTCATTCAGTCAGTAGCTTCAATCATTTCTGGACGTTTTTCAATGGCAAAAATCAATGAATATTGTAAATGCACAAACAGTAATTTCTCCGCATTGCAAGGTGCAATTCTGAAATTTTTTGCTTTTTCCTGCTCCTCTTAGCATGATAAAGAAGATTCAAAGAGAATGAGATGCCAGCTCCTTTCATTCAGTCAGTAGCTTCAATCATTTCTGGTATATGAATAACATGATGTTTTTCAATGGCAAAAATCAATGAATATTGTAAATGCACAAACAGTAATTTCTCCGCATTGCAAGGTGCAATTCTGAAATTTTTTGCTTTTTCCTGCTCCTCTTAGCATGATAAAGAAGATTCAAAGAGAGTGAGATGCCAGCTCCTTTCATTCAGTCAGTAGCTTCAATCATTTCTGGACGTTTTTCAATGGCAAAAATCAATGAATATTGTAAATGCACAAACAGTAATTTCTCCGCATTGCAAGGTGCAATTCTGAAATTTTTTGCTTTTTCCTGCTCCTCTTAGCATGATAAAGAAGATTCAAAGAGAGTGAGATGCCAGCTCCTTTCATTCAGTCAGTAGCTTCAGTCATTTCTGGACGTTTTTCAATGGCAAAAATCAATGAATATTGTAAATGCACAAACAGTAATTTCTCCGCATTGCAAGGTGCAATTCTGAAATTTTTTGCTTTTTCCTGCTCCTCTTAGCATGATAAAGAAGATTCAAAGAGAGTGAGATGCCAGCTCCTTTCATTCAGTCAGTAGCTTCAAACATTTCTGGTATAAACATTTCTGGACGTTTTTCAATGGCAAAAATCAATGAATATTGTAAATGCACAAACAGTAATATCTCCACATTGCAAGGTGCAATTCTGAAATTTTTTGCTTTTTCCTGCTAATCCTAGCATGATAAAGAAGATTCAAATAGAGTGAGATGCCAGCTCCTTTCATTCAGTCAGTAGCTTCAAACATTTCTGGACGTTTTTCAATGGCAAAATTCAATGAATATTGTAAATGCACAAACAGTAATATCTCCACATTGCCAGGTGCAATTCTGAAATTTTTTGCTTTTTCCTGCTAATCCTAGCATGATAAAGAAGATTCAAAGAGAGTGAGATGCCAGCTCCTTTCATTCAGTCAGTAGCTTCAATCATTTCTGGTATATGAATAACATGATGTTTTTCAATTGCAAAAATCAATGAATATTGTAAATGCACAAACAGTAATTTCTCCGCATTGCAAGGTGCAATTCTGAAATTTTTTGCTTTTTCCTGCTCCTCTTAGCATGATAAAGAAGATTCAAAGAGAGTGAGATGCCAGCTCCTTTCATTCAGTCAGTAGCTTCAATCATTTCTGGACGTTTTTCAATGGCAAAAATCAATGAATATTGTAAATGCACAAACAGTAATTTCTCCGCATTGCAAGATGCAATTCTGAAATTTTTTGCTTTTTCCTGCTCCTCTTAGCATGATAAAGAAGATTCAAAGAGAGTGAGATGCCAGCTCCTTTCATTCAGTCAGTAGCTTCAGTCATTTCTGGACGTTTTTCAATGCAAAAATCAATGAATATTGTAAATGCACAAACAGTAATTTCTCCGCATTGCAAGGTGCAATTCTGAATTTTTTTGCTTTTTCCTGCTCCTCAGCATGATAAAGAAGATTCAAAGAGAGTGAGATGCCAGCTCCTTTCATTCAGTCAGTAGCTTCAATCATTTCTGGTATATGAATAACATGATGTTTTTCAATGGCAAAAATCAATGAATATTGTAAATGCACAAACAGTAATTTCTCCGCATTGCAAGGTGCAATTCTGAAATTTTTTGCTTTTTCCTGCTCCTCTTAGCATGATAAAGAAGATTCAAAGAGAGTGAGATGCCAGCTCCTTTCATTCAGTCAGTAGCTTCAATCATTTCTGGATGTTTTTCAATGGCAAAAATCAATGAATATTGTAAATGCACAAACAGTAATTTCTCCGCATTGCAAGGTGCAATTCTGAAATTTCTTGCATTTTCCTGCTCCTCTTAGCATGATAAAGAAGATTCAAAGAGAATGAGATGCCAGCTCCTTTCATTCAGTCAGTAGCTTCAATCATTTCTGGACGTTTTTCAATGGCAAAAATCAATGAATATTGTAAATGCACAAACAGTAATTTCTCCGCATTGCAAGGTGCAATTCTGAAATTTTTTGCTTTTTCCTGCTCCTCTTAGCATGATAAAGAAGATTCAAAGAGAGTGAGATGCCAGCTCCTTTCATTCAGTCAGTAGCTTCAAACATTTCTGGTATATGAATAACATGATGTTTTTCAATGGCAAAAATCAATGAATATTGTAAATGCACAAACAGTAATTTCTCCGCATTGCAAGGTGCAATTCTGAAATTTTTTGCTTTTTCCTGCTCCTCTTAGCATGATAAAGAAGATTCAAAGAGAGTGAGATGCCAGCTCCTTTCATTCAGTCAGTAGCTTCAATCATTTCTGGACGTTTTTCAATGGCAAAAATCAATGAATATTGTAAATGCACAAACAGTAATTTCTCCGCATTGCAAGGTGCAATTCTGAAATTTTTTGCTTTTTCCTGCTCCTCTTAGCATGATAAAGAAGATTCAAAGAGAGTGAGATGCCAGCTTCTTTCATTCAGTCAGTAGCTTCAAACATTTCTGGGATATGAATAACATGATGTTTTTCAATGGCAAAAATTAATGAATATTGTAAATGCACAAACAGTAATTTCTCCGCATTGCAAGGTGCAATTCTGAAATTTTTTGCTTTTTCCTGCTCCTCTTAGCATGATAAAGAAGATTCAAAGAGAGTGAGATGCCAGCTCCTTTCATTCAGTCAGTAGCTTCAATCATTTCTGGACGTTTTTCAATGGCAAAAATCAATGAATATTGTAAATGCACAAACAGTAATTTCTCCGCATTGCAAGGTGCAATTCTGAAATTTTTTGCTTTTTCCTGCTCCTCTTAGCATGATAAAGAAGATTCAAAGAGAGTGAGATGCCAGCTCCTTTCATTCAGTCAGTAGCTTCAATCATTTCTGGACGTTTTTCAATGGCAAAAATCAATGAATATTGTAAATGCACAAACAGTAATTTCTCCGCATTGCAAGGTGCAATTCTGAAATTTTTTGCCTTTTCCTGCTCCTCTTAGCATGATAAAGAAGATTCAAAGAGAGTGAGATGCCAGCTCCTTTCATTCAGTCAGTAGCTTCAATCATTTCTGGTATATGAATAACATGATGTTTTTCAATGGCAAAAATCAATGAATATTGTAAATGCACAAACAGTAATTTCTCCGCATTGCAAGTTGCAATTCTGAAATTTTTTGCTTTTTCCTGCTCCTCTTAGCATGATAAAGAAGATTCAAAGAGAGTGAGATTCCAGCTCCTTTCATTCAGTCAGTAGCTTCAATCATTTCTGGACGTTTTTCAATGGCAAAAATCAATGAATATTGTAAATGCACAAACAGTAATTTCTCCGCATTGCAAGGTGCAATTCTGAAATTTTTTGCTTTTTCCTGCTCCTCTTAGCATGATAAAGAAGATTCAAAGAGAGTGAGATGCCAGCTCCTTTCATTCAGTCAGTAGCTTCAATCATTTCTGGACGTTTTTCAATGGCAAAAATCAATGAATATTGTAAATGCACAAACAGTAATTTCTCCGCATTGCAAGATGCAATTCTGAAATTTTTTGCTTTTTCCTGCTCCTCTTAGCATGATAAAGAAGATTCAAAGAGAGTGAGATGCCAGCTCCTTTCATTCAGTCAGTAGCTTCAATCATTTCTGGACGTTTTTCAATGGCAAAAATCAATGAATATTGTAAATGCACAAACAGTAATTTCTCCGCATTGCAAGGTGCAATTCTGAAATTTTTTGCTTTTTCCTGCTCCTCTTAGCATGATAAAGAAGATTCAAAGAGAGTGAGATGCCAGCTCCTTTCATTCAGTCAGTAGCTTCAATCATTTCTGGTATATGAATAACATGATGTTTTTCAATGGCAAAAATCAATGAATATTGTAAATGCACAAACAGTAATTTCTCCGCATTGCAAGGTGCAATTCTGAAATTTTTTGCTTTTTCCTGCTCCTCTTAGCATGATAAAGAAGATTCAAAGAGAGTGAGATGCCAGCTCCTTTCATTCAGTCAGTAGCTTCAATCATTTCTGGACGTTTTTCAATGGCAAAAATCAATGAATATTGTAAATGCACAAACTGTAATTTCTCCGCATTGCAAGGTGCAATTCTGAAATTTTTTGCTTTTTCCTGCTCCTCTTAGCATGATAAAGAAGATTCAAAGAGAGTGAGATGCCAGCTCCTTTCATTCAGTCAGTAGCTTCAGTCATTTCTGGACGTTTTTCAATGGCAAAAATCAATGAATATTGTAAATGCACAAACAGTAATTTCTCCGCATTGCAAGGTGCAATTCTGAAATTTTTTGCTTTTTCCTGCTCCTCTTAGCATGATAAAGAAGATTCAAAGAGAGTGAGATGCCAGCTCCTTTCATTCAGTCAGTAGCTTCAATCATTTCTGGTATATGAATAACATGATGTTTTTCAATGGCAAAAATCAATGAATATTGTAAATGCACAAACAGTAATTTCTCCGCATTGCAAGGTGCAATTCTGAAATTTTTTGCTTTTTCCTGCTCCTCTTAGCATGATAAAGAAGATTCAAAGAGAGTGAGATGCCAGCTCCTTTCATTCAGTCAGTAGCTTCAATCATTTCTGGACGTTTTTCAATGGCAAAAATCAATGAATATTGTAAATGCACAAACAGTAATTTCTCCGCATTGCAAGGTGCAATTCTGAAATTTTTTGCTTTTTCCTGCTCCTCTTAGCATGATAAAGAAGATTCAAAGAGAGTGAGATGCCAGCTCCTTTCATTCAGTCAGTAGCTTCAATCATTTCTGGTATATGAATAACATGATGTTTTTCAATGGCAAAAATCAATGAATATTGTAAATGCACAAACAGTAATTTCTCCGCATTGCAAGGTGCAATTCTGAAATTTTTTGCTTTTTCCTGCTCCTCTTAGCATGATAAAGAAGATTCAAAGAGAGTGAGATGCCAGCTCCTTTCATTCAGTCAGTAGCTTCAATCATTTCTGGACGTTTTTCAATGGCAAAAATCAATGAATATTGTAAATGCACAAACTGTAATTTCTCCGCATTGCAAGGTGCAATTCTGAAATTTTTTGCTTTTTCCTGCTCCTCTTAGCATGATAAAGAAGATTCAAAGAGAGTGAGATGCCAGCTCCTTTCATTCAGTCAGTAGCTTCAGTCATTTCTGGACGTTTTTCAATGGCAAAAATCAATGAATATTGTAAATGCACAAACAGTAATTTCTCCGCATTGCAAGGTGCAATTCTGAAATTTTTTGCTTTTTCCTGCTCCTCTTAGCATGATAAAGAAGATTCAAAGAGAGTGAGATGCCAGCTCCTTTCATTCAGTCAGTAGCTTCAAACATTTCTGGTATAAACATTTCTGGACGTTTTTCAATGGCAAAAATCAATGAATATTGTAAATGCACAAACAGTAATATCTCCACATTGCAAGGTGCAATTCTGAAATTTTTTGCTTTTTCCTGCTAATCCTAGCATGATAAAGAAGATTCAAATAGAGTGAGATGCCAGCTCCTTTCATTCAGTCAGTAGCTTCAAACATTTCTGGACGTTTTTCAATGGCAAAATTCAATGAATATTGTAAATGCACAAACAGTAATATCTCCACATTGCCAGGTGCAATTCTGAAATTTTTTGCTTTTTCCTGCTAATCCTAGCATGATAAAGAAGATTCAAAGAGAGTGAGATGCCAGCTCCTTTCATTCAGTCAGTAGCTTCAATCATTTCTGGACGTTTTTCAATGGCAAAAATCAATGAATATTGTAAATGCACAAACAGTAATTTCTCCGCATTGCAAGGTGCAATTCTGAAATTTTTTGCTTTTTCCTGCTCCTCTTAGCATGATAAAGAAGATTCAAAGAGAGTGAGATGCCAGCTCCTTTCATTCAGTCAGTAGCTTCAATCATTTCTGGACGTTTTTCAATGGCAAAAATCAATGAATATTGTAAATGCACAAACAGTAATTTCTCCGCATTGCAAGGTGCAATTCTGAAATTTTTTGCTTTTTCCTGCTCCTCTTAGCATGATAAAGAAGATTCAAAGAGAGTGAGATGCCAGCTCCTTTCATTCAGTCAGTAGCTTCAATCATTTCTGGTATATGAATAACATGATGTTTTTCAATGGCAAAAATCAATGAATATTGTAAATGCACAAACAGTAATTTCTCCGCATTGCAAGGTGCAATTCTGAAATTTTTTGCTTTTTCCTGCTCCTCTTAGCATGATAAAGAAGATTCAAAGAGAGTGAGATGCCAGCTCCTTTCATTCAGTCAGTAGCTTCAATCATTTCTGGACGTTTTTCAATGGCAAAAATCAATGAATATTGTAAATGCACAAACAGTAATTTCTCCGCATTGCAAGATGCAATTCTGAAATTTTTTGGTTTTTCCTGCTCCTCTTAGCATGATAAAGAAGATTCAAAGAGAGTGAGATGCCAGCTCCTTTCATTCAGTCAGTAGCTTCAGTCATTTCTGGACGTTTTTCAATGGCAAAAATCAATGAATATTGTAAATGCACAAACAGTAATTTCTCCGCATTGCAAGGTGCAATTCTGAAATTTTTTGCTTTTTCCTGCTCCTCTTAGCATGATAAAGAAGATTCAAAGAGAGTGAGATGCCAGCTCCTTTCTTTCAGTCAGTAGCTTCAAACATTTCTGGTATAAACATTTCTGGACGTTTTTCAATGGCAAAAATCAATGAATATTGTAAATGCACAAACAGTAATATCTCCACATTGCAAGGTGCAATGCTGAAATTTTTTGCTTTTTCCTGCTAATCCTAGCATGATAAAGAAGATTCAAATAGAGTGAGATGCCAGCTCCTTTCATTCAGTCAGTAGCTTCAAACATTTCTGGACGTTTTTCATTGGCAAAAATCAATGAATATTGTAAATGCACAAACAGTAATATCTCCACATTGCAAGGTGCAATTCTGAAATTTTTTGCTTTTTCCTGCTAATCCTAGCATGATAAAGAAGATTCAAAGAGAGTGAGATGTCAGCTCCTTTCATTCAGTCAGTAGCTTCAAACATTTCTGGTATATGAATAACATGATGTTTTTCAATGGCAAAAATCAATGAATATTGTAAATGCACAAACAGTAATATCTCCACATTGCAAGGTGCAATTCTGAAATTTTTTGCTTTTTCCTGCTAATCCTAGCATGATAAAGAAGATTCAAAGAGAGTGAGATGCCAGCTCCTTTCATTCAGTCAGTAGCTTCAAACATTTCTGGACGTTTTTCAATGGCAAAAATCAATGAATATTGTAAATGCACAAACAGTAATATCTCCACATTGCAAGGTGCAATTCTGAAATTTTTTGCTTTTTCCTGCTACTCCTAGCATGATAAAGAAGATTCAAAGAGAGTGAGATGCCAGCTCCTTTCATTCAGTCAGTAGCTTCAATCATTTCTGGACGTTTTTCAATGGCAAAAATCAATGAATATTGTAAATGCACAAACAGTAATTTCTCCGCATTGCAAGGTGCAATTCTGAATTTTTTTGCTTTTTCCTGCTCCTCTTAGCATGGTAAAGAAGATTCAAAGAGAGTGAGATGCCAGCTCCTTTCATTCAGTCAGTAGCTTCAGTCATTTCTGGACGTTTTTCAATGGCAAAAATCAATGAATATTGTAAATGCACAAAAAGTAATTTCTCCGCATTGCAAGGTGCAATTCTGAAATTTTTTGCTTTTTCCTGCTCCTCTTAGCATGATAAAGAAGATTCAAAGAGAGTGAGATGCCAGCTCCTTTCATTCAGTCAGTAGCTTCAAACATTTCTGGTATAAACATTTCTGGACGTTTTTCAATGGCAAAAATCAATGAATATTGTAAATGCACAAACAGTAATATCTCCACATTGCAAGGAGCAATTCTGAAATTTTTTGCTTTTTCCTGCTAATCCTAGCATGATAAAGAAGATTCAAATAGAGTGAGATGCCAGCTCCTTTCATTCAGTCAGTAGCTTCAAACATTTCTGGACGTTTTTCAATGGCAAAATTCAATGAATATTGTAAATGCACAAACAGTAATATCTCCACATTGCAAGGTGCAATTCTGAAATTTTTTGCTTTTTCCTGCTAATCCTAGCATGATAAAGAAGATTCAAAG
Source organism: Phyllobates terribilis (assembly GCF_046119375.1). Classification (NCBI taxonomy): domain Eukaryota; kingdom Metazoa; phylum Chordata; class Amphibia; order Anura; family Dendrobatidae; genus Phyllobates; species Phyllobates terribilis. Next base: position 61,894 of record NW_027365066.1, on the reverse strand, counting down.
AGAGTGAGATGCCAGCTCCTTTCATTCAGTCAGTAGCTTCAATCATTTCTGGACGTTTTTCAATGGCAAAAATCAATGAATATTGTAAATGCACAAACAGTAATTTCTCCGCATTGCAAGGTGCAATTCTGAAATTTTTTGCTTTTTCCTGCTCCTCTTAGCATGATAAAGAAGATTCAAAGAGAGTGAGATGCCAGCTCCTTTCATTCAGTCAGTAGCTTCAATCATTTCTGGTATATGAATAACATGATGTTTTTCAATGGCAAAAATCAATGAATATTGTAAATGCACAAACAGTAATTTCTCCGCATTGCAAGGTGCAATTCTGAAATTTTTTGCTTTTTCCTGCTCCTCTTAGCATGATAAAGAAGATTCAAAGAGAGTGAGATGCCAGCTCCTTTCATTCAGTCAGTAGCTTCAATCATTTCTGGACGTTTTTCAATGGCAAAAATCAATGAATATTGTAAATGCACAAACAGTAATTTCTCCGCATTGCAAGATGCAATTCTGAAATTTTTTGCTTTTTCCTGCTCCTCTTAGCATGATAAAGAAGATTCAAAGAGAGTGAGATGCCAGCTCCTTTCATTCAGTCAGTAGCTTCAGTCATTTCTGGACGTTTTTCAATGGCAAAAATCAATGAATATTGTAAATGCACAAACAGTAATTTCTCCGCATTGCAAAGTGCAATTCTGAAATTTTTTGCTTTTTCCTGCTCCTCTTAGCATGATAAAGAAGATTCAAAGAGAGTGAGATGCCAGCTCCTTTCATTCAGTCAGTAGCTTCAAACATTTCTGGTATAAACATTTCTGGATGTTTTTCAATGGCAAAAATCAATGAATATTGTAAATGCACAAACAGTAATATCTCCACATTGCAAGGTGCAATGCTGAAATTTTTTGCTTTTTCCTGCTAATCCTAGGATGATAAAGAAGATTCAAATAGAGTGAGATGCCAGCTCCTTTCATTCAGTCAGTAGCTTCAAACATTTCTGGACGTTTTTCAATGGCAAAAATCAATGAATATTGTAAATGCACAAACAGTAATATCTCCACATTGCAAGGTGCAATTCTGAAATTTTTTGCTTTTTCCTGCTAATCCTAGCATGATAAAGAAGATTCAAAGAGAGTGAGATGTCAGCTCCTTTCATTCAGTCAGTAGCTTCAAACATTTCTGGTATATGAATAACATGATGTTTTTCAATGGCAAAAATCAATGAATATTGTAAATGCACAAACAGTAATATCTCCACATTGCAAGGTGCAATTCTGAAATTTTTTGCTTTTTCCTGCTAATCCTAGCATGATAAAGAAGATTCAAAGAGAGTGAGATGCCAGCTCCTTTCATTCAGTCAGTAGCTTCAAACATTTCTGGACGTTTTTCAATGGCAAAAATCAATGAATATTGTAAATGCACAAACAGTAATATCTCCACATTGCAAGGTGCAATTCTGAAATTTTTTGCTTTTTCCTGCTACTCCTAGCATGATAAAGAAGATTCAAAGAGAGTGAGATGCCAGCTCCTTTCATTCAGTCAGTAGCTTCAAACATTTCTGGACGTTTTTCAATGGCAAAAATCAATGAATATTGTAAATGCACAAACAGTAATATCTCCACATTGCAAGGTGCAATTCTGAAATTTTTTGCTTTTTCCTGCTAATCCTAGCATGATAAAGAAGATTCAAAGAGAGTGAGATGCCAGCTCCTTTCATTCAGTCAGTAGCTTCAAACATTTCTGGACGTTTTTCAATGGCAAAAATCAATGAATATTGTAAATGCACAAACAGTAATTTCTCCGCATTGCAAGGTGCAATTCTGAAATTTTTTGCTTTTTCCTGCTCCTCTTAGCATGATAAAGAAGATTCAAAGAGAGAGAGATGCCAGCTCCTTTCATTCAGTCAGTAGCTTCAATCATTTCTGGTATATGAATAACATGATGTTTTTCAATGGCAAAAATCAATGAATATTGTAAATGCACAAACAGTAATTTCTCCGCATTGCAAGGTGCAATTCTGAAATTTTTTGCTTTTTCCTGCTCCTCTTAGCATGATAAAGAAGATTCAAAGAGAGTGAGATGCCAGCTCCTTTCATTCAGTCAGTAGCTTCAGTCATTTCTGGACGTTTTTCAATGGCAAAAATCAATGAATATTGTAAATGCACAAAAAGTAATTTCTCCGCATTGCAAGGTGCAATTCTGAAATTTTTTGCTTTTTCCTGCTCCTCTTAGCATGATAAAGAAGATTCAAAGAGAGTGAGATGCCAGCTCCTTTCATTCAGTCAGTAGCTTCAAACATTTCTGGTATAAACATTTCTGGACGTTTTTCAATGGCAAAAATCAATGAATATTGTAAATGCACAAACAGTAATTTCTCCGCATTGCAAGGTGCAATTCTGAAATTTTTTGCTTTTTCCTGCTCCTCTTAGCATGATAAAGAAGATTCAAAGAGAGTGAGATGCCAGCTCCTTTCATTCAGTCAGTAGCTTCAATCATTTCTGGATGTTTTTCAATGGCAAAAATCAATGAATATTGTAAATGCACAAACAGTAATTTCTCCGCATTGCAAGGTGCAATTCTGAAATTTTTTGCTTTTTCCTGCTCCTCTTAGCATGATAAAGAAGATTCAAAGAGAGTGAGATGCCAGCTCCTTTCATTCAGTCAGTAGCTTCAATCATTTCTGGTATATGAATAACATGATGTTTTTCAATGGCAAAAATCAATGAATATTGTAAATGCACAAACAGTAATTTCTCCGCATTGCAAGGTGCAATTCTGAAATTTTTTGCTTTTTCCTGCTCCTCTTAGCATGATAAAGAAGATTCAAAGAGAGTGAGATGCCAGCTCCTTTCATTCAGTCAGTAGCTTCAATCATTTCTGGACGTTTTTCAATGGCAAAAATCAATGAATATTGTAAATGCACAAACAGTAATTTCTCCGCATTGCAAGATGCAATTCTGAAATTTTTTGCTTTTTCCTGCTCCTCTTAGCATGATAAAGAAGATTCAAAGAGAGTGAGATGCCAGCTCCTTTCATTCAGTCAGTAGCTTCAGTCATTTCTGGACGTTTTTCAATGGCAAAAATCAATGAATATTGTAAATGCACAAACAGTAATTTCTCCGCATTGCAAAGTGCAATTCTGAAATTTTTTGCTTTTTCCTGCTCCTCTTAGCATGATAAAGAAGATTCAAAGAGAGTGAGATGCCAGCTCCTTTCATTCAGTCAGTAGCTTCAAACATTTCTGGTAAAAACATTTCTGGATGTTTTTCAATGGCAAAAATCAATGAATATTGTAAATGCACAAACAGTAATATCTCCACATTGCAAGGTGCAATGCTGAAATTTTTTGCTTTTTCCTGCTAATCCTAGGATGATAAAGAAGATTCAAATAGAGTGAGATGCCAGCTCCTTTCATTCAGTCAGTAGCTTCAAACATTTCTGGACGTTTTTCAATGGCAAAAATCAATGAATATTGTAAATGCACAAACAGTAATATCTCCACATTGCAAGGTGCAATTCTGAAATTTTTTGCTTTTTCCTGCTAATCCTAGCATGATAAAGAAGATTCAAAGAGAGTGAGATGTCAGCTCCTTTCATTCAGTCAGTAGCTTCAAACATTTCTGGTATATGAATAACATGATGTTTTTCAATGGCAAAAATCAATGAATATTGTAAATGCACAAACAGTAATATCTCCACATTGCAAGGTGCAATTCTGAAATTTTTTGCTTTTTCCTGCTAATCCTAGCATGATAAAGAAGATTCAAAGAGAGTGAGATGCCAGCTCCTTTCATTCAGTCAGTAGCTTCAAACATTTCTGGACGTTTTTCAATGGCAAAAATCAATGAATATTGTAAATGCACAAACAGTAATATCTCCACATTGCAAGGTGCAATTCTGAAATTTTTTGCTTTTTCCTGCTACTCCTAGCATGATAAAGAAGATTCAAAGAGAGTGAGATGCCAGCTCCTTTCATTCAGTCAGTAGCTTCAAACATTTCTGGACGTTTTTCAATGGCAAAAATCAATGAATATTGTAAATGCACAAACTGTAATATCTCCACATTGCAAGGTGCAATTCTGAAATTTTTTGCTTTTTCCTGCTAATCCTAGCATGATAAAGAAGATTCAAAGAGAGTGAGATGCCAGCTCCTTTCATTCAGTCAGTAGCTTCAAACATTTCTGGACGTTTTTCAATGGCAAAAATCAATGAATATTGTAAATGCACAAACAGTAATTTCTCCGCATTGCAAGGTGCAATTCTGAAATTTTTTGCTTTTTCCTGCTCCTCTTAGCATGATAAAGAAGATTCAAAGAGAGTGAGATGCCAGCTCCTTTCATTCAGTCAGTAGCTTCAATCATTTCTGGTATATGAATAACATGATGTTTTTCAATGGCAAAAATCAATGAATATTGTAAATGCACAAACAGTAATTTCTCCGCATTGCAAGGTGCAATTCTGAAATTTTTTGCTTTTTCCTGCTCCTCTTAGCATGATAAAGAAGATTCAAAGAGAGTGAGATGCCAGCTCCTTTCATTCAGTCAGTAGCTTCAATCATTTCTGGACGTTTTTCAATGGCAAAAATCAATGAATATTGTAAATGCACAAACAGTAATTTCTCCGCATTGCAAGGTGCAATTCTGAAATTTTTTGCTTTTTCCTGCTCCTCTTAGCATGATAAACAAGATTCAAAGAGAGTGAGATGCCAGCTCCTTTCATTCAGTCAGTAGCTTCAATCATTTCTGGACGTTTTTCAATGGCAAAAATCAATGAATATTGTAAATGCACAAACAGTAATTTCTCCGCATTGCAAGGTGCAATTCTGAAATTTTTTGCTTTTTCCTGCTCCTCTTAGCATGATAAAGAAGATTCAAAGAGAGTGAGATGCCAGCTCCTTTCATTCAGTCAGTAGCTTCAAACATTTCTGGTATATGAATAACATGATGTTTTTCAATGGCAAAAATCAATGAATATTGTAAATGCACAAACAGTAGTTTCTCCGCATTGCAAGGTGCAAGTCTGAAATTTTTTGCTTTTTCCTGCTCCTCTTAGCATGATAAAGAAGATTCAAAGAGAGTGAGATGCCAGCTACTTTCATTCAGTCAGTAGCTTCAATCATTTCTGGACGTTTTTCAATGGTAAAAATCAATGAATATTGTAAATGCACAAACAGTAATTTCTCCACATTGCAAGGTGCAATTCTGAAATTTTTTGCTTTTTCCTGCTCCTCTTAGCATGATAAAGAAGATTCAAAGAGAGTGAGATGCCAGCTCCTTTCATTCAGTCAGTAGCTTCAAACATTTCTGGTATATGAATAACATGATGTTTTTCAATGGCAAAAATCAATGAATATTGTAAATGCACAAACAGTAATTTCTCTGGATTGCAAGGTGCAATTCTGAAATTTTTTGCTTTTTCCTGCTCCTCTTAGCATGATAAAGAAGATTCAAAGAGAGTGAGATGCCAGCTACTTTCATTCAGTCAGTAGCTTCAATCATTTCTGGACGTTTTTCAATGGTAAAAATCAATGAATATTGTAAATGCACAAACAGTAATTTCTCCACATTGCAAGGTGCAATTCTGAAATTTTTTGCTTTTTCCTGCTCCTCTAAGCATGATAAAGAAGATTCAAAGAGAGTGAGATGCCAGCTCCTTTCATTCAGTCAGTAGCTTCAAACATTTCTGGTATATGAATAACATGATGTTTTTCAATGGCAAAAATCAATGAATATTGTAAATGCACAAACAGTAATTTCTCCGCATTGCAAGGTGCAATTCTGAAATTTTTTGCTTTTTCCTGCTCCTCTTAGCATGATAAAGAAGATTCAAAGAGAGTGAGATGCCAGCTCCTTTCATTCAGTCAGTAGCTTCAATCATTTCTGGACGTTTTTCAATGGCAAAAATCAATGAATATTGTAAATGCACAAACAGTAATTTCTCCGCATTGCAAGGTGCAATTCTGAAATTTTTTGCTTTTTCCTGCTCCTCTTAGCATGACAAAGAAGATTCAAAGAGAGTAAGATGCCAGCTCCTTTCATTCAGTCAGTAGCTTCTATCATTTCTGGTATATGAATAACATGATGTTTTTCAATGGCAAAAATCAATGAATATTGTAAATGCACAAACAGTAATTTCTCCGCATTGCAAGGTGCAATTCTGAAATTTTTTGCTTTTTCCTGCTCCTCTTAGCATGATAAAGAAGATTCAAAGAGAGTGAGATGCCAGCTCCTTTCATTCAGTCAGTAGCTTCAATCATTTCTGGACGTTTTTCAATGGCAAAAATCAATGAATATTGTAAATGCACAAACAGTAATTTCTCCGCATTGCAAGGTGCAATTCTGAAATTTTTTGCTTTTTCCTGCTCCTCTTAGCATGATAAAGAAGATTCAAAGAGAGTGAGATGCCAGCTCCTTTCATTCAGTCAGTAGCTTCAATCATTTCTGGATGTTTTTCAATGGCAAAAATCAATGAATATTGTAAATGCACAAACTGTAATTTCTCCGCATTGCAAGGTGCAATTCTGAAATTTTTTGCTTTTTCCTGCTCCTCTTAGCATGATAAAGAAGATTCAAAGAGAGTGAGATGCCAGCTCCTTTCATTCAGTCAGTAGCTTCAATCATTTCTGGACGTTTTTCAATGGCAAAAATCAATGAATATTGTAAATGCACAAACAGTAATTTCTCCGCATTGCAAGGTGCAATTCTGAAATTTTTTGCTTTTTCCTGCTCCTCTTAGCATGATAAAGAAGATTCAAAGAGAGTGAGATGCCAGCTCCTTTCATTCAGTCAGTACCTTCAATCATTTCTGGATGTTTTTCAATGGCAAAAATCAATGAATATTGTAAATGCACAAACAGTAATTTCTCCGCATTGCAAGGTGCAATTCTGAAATTTTTTGCTTTTTCCCGCTCCTCTTAGCATGATAAAGAAGATTCAAAGAGAGTGAGGTGCCAGCTCCTTTCATTCAGTCAGTAGCTTCAAACATTTCTGGTATATGAATAACATGTTTTTCAATGGCAAAAATCATTGAATATTGTAAATGCACAAACAGTAATTTCTCCGCATTGCAAGGTGCAATTCTGAAATTTTTTGATTTTTCCTGCTCCTCTTAGCATGATAAAGAAGATTCAAAGAGAGTGAGATGCCAGCTCCTTTCATTCAGTCAGTAGCTTCAATCATTTCTGGACGTTTTTCAATGGCAAAAATCAATGAATATTGTAAATGCACAAACAGTAATTTCTCCGCATTGCAAGGTGCAATTCTGAAATTTTTTGCTTTTTCCTGCTCCTGTTAGCATGATAAAGAAGATTCAAAGAGAGTGAGATGCCAGCTCCTTTCATTCAGTCAGTAGCTTCAATCATTTCTGGACGTTTTTCAATGGCAAAAATCAATGAATATTGTAAATGCACAAACAGTAATTTCTCCGCATTGCAAGGTGCAATTCTGAAATTTTTTGCTTTTTCCTGCTCCTCTTAGCATGATAAAGAAGATTCAAAGAGAGTGAGATGCCAGCTCCTTTCATTCAGTCAGTAGCTTCAAACATTTCTGGTATATGAATAACATGATGTTTTTCAATGGCAAAAATCAATGAATATTGTAAATGCACAAACAGTAATTTCTCCGCATTGCAAGGTGCAAGTCTGAAATTTTTTGCTTTTTCCTGCTCCTCTTAGCATGATAAAGAAGATTCAAAGAGAGTGAGATGCCAGCTACTTTCATTCAGTCAGTAGCTTCAATCATTTCTGGACGTTTTTCAATGGTAAAAATCAATGAATATTGTAAATGCACAAACAGTAATTTCTCCACATTGCAAGGTGCAATTCTGAAATTTTTTGCTTTTTCCTGCTCCTCTTAGCATGATAAAGAAGATTCAAAGAGAGTGAGATGCCAGCTCCTTTCATTCAGTCAGTAGCTTCAAACATTTCTGGTATATGAATAACATGATGTTTTTCAATGGCAAAAATCAATGAATATTGTAAATGCACAAACAGTAATTTCTCCGCATTGCAAGGTGCAATTCTGAAATTTTTTGCTTTTTCCTGCTCCTCTTAGCATGATAAAGAAGATTCAAAGAGAGTGAGATGCCAGCTCCTTTCATTCAGTCAGTAGCTTCAAACATTTCTGGTATATGAATAACATGATGTTTTTCAATGGCAAAAATCAATGAATATTGTAAATGCACAAAGAGTAATTTCTCCGCATTGCAAGGTTCAATTCTGAAATTTTTTGCTTTTTCCTGCTCCTCTTAGCATGATAAAGAAGATTCAAAGAGAGTGAGATGCCAGCTCCTTTCATTCAGTCAGTAGCTTCAATCATTTCTGGACGTTTTTCAATGGCAAAAATCAATGAATATTGTAAATGCACAAACAGTAATTTCTCCGCATTGCAAGGTGCAATTCTGAAATTTTTTGCTTTTTCCTGCTCCTCTTAGCATGATAAAGAAGATTCAAAGAGAGTGAGATGCCAGCTCCTTTCATTCAGTCAGTAGCTTCAATCATTTCTGGACGTTTTTCAATGGCAAAAATCAATGAATATTGTAAATGCACAAACAGTAATTTCTCCGCATTGCAAGGTGCAATTCTGAAATTTTTTGCTTTTTCCTGCTCCTCTTAGCATGATAAAGAAGATTCAAAGAGAGTGAGATGCCAGCTCCTTTCATTCAGTCAGTAGCTTCAAACATTTCTGGTATATGAATAACATGATGTTTTTCAATGGCAAAAATCAATGAATATTGTAAATGCACAAACAGTAATTTCTCCGCATTGCAAGGTGCAATTCTGAAATTTTTTGCTTTTTCCTGCTCCTCTTAGCATGATAAAGAAGATTCAAAGAGAGTGAGATGCCAGCTCCTTTCATTCAGTCAGTAGCTTCAATCATTTCTGGACGTTTTTCAATGGCAAAAATCAATGAATATTGTAAATGCACAAACAGTAATTTCTCCGCATTGCAAGGTGCAATTCTGAAATTTTTTGCTTTTTCCTGCTCCTCTTAGCATGATAAAGAAGATTCAAAGAGAGTGAGATGCCAGCTCCTTTCATTCAGTCAGTAGCTTCAATCATTTCTGGACGTTTTTCAATGGCAAAAATCAATGAATATTGTAAATGCACAAACAGTAATTTCTCCGCATTGCAAGGTGCAATTCTGAAATTTTTTGCTTTTTCCTGCTCCTCTTAGCATGACAAAGAAGATTCAAAGAGAGTAAGATGCCAGCTCCTTTCATTCAGTCAGTAGCTTCAATCATTTCTGGTATATGAATAACATGATGTTTTTCAATGGCAAAAATCAATGAATATTGTAAATGCACAAACAGTAATTTCTCCGCATTGCAAGGTGCAATTCTGAAATTTTTTGCTTTTTCCTGCTCCTCTTAGCATGATAAAGAAGATTCAAAGAGAGTGAGATGCCAGCTCCTTTCATTCAGTCAGTAGCTTCAATCATTTCTGGACGTTTTTCAATGGCAAAAATCAATGAATATTGTAAATGCACAAACAGTAATTTCTCCGCATTGCAAGGTGCAATTCTGAAATTTTTTGCTTTTTCCTGCTCCTCTTAGCATGATAAAGAAGATTCAAAGAGAGTGAGATGCCAGCTCCTTTCATTCAGTCAGTAGCTTCAATCATTTCTGGACGTTTTTCAATGGCAAAAATCAATGAATATTGTAAATGCACAAACAGTAATTTCTCCGCATTGCAAGGTGCAATTCTGAAATTTTTTGCTTTTTCCTGCTCCTCTTAGCATGATAAAGAAGATTCAAAGAGAGTGAGATGCCAGCTCCTTTCATTCAGTCAGTAGCTTCAAACATTTCTGGTATATGAATAACATGATGTTTTTCAATGGCAAAAATCAATGAATATTGTAAAAGCACAAACAGTAATTTCTCCGCATTGCAAGGTGCAATTCTGAAATTTTTTGCTTTTTCCTGCTCCTCTTAGCATGATAAAGAAGATTCAAAGAGAGTGAGATGCCAGCTCCTTTCATTCAGTCAGTAGCTTCAATCATTTCTGGACGTTTTTCAATGGCAAAAATCAATGAATATTGTAAATGCACAAACAGTAATTTCTCCGCATTGCAAGGTGCAATTCTGAAATTTTTTGCTTTTTCCTGCTCCTCTTAGCATGATAAAGAAGATTCAAAGAGAGTGAGATGCCAGCTCCTTTCATTCAGTCAGTAGCTTCAATCATTTCTGGTATATGAATAACATGATGTTTTTCAATGGCAAAAATCAATGAATATTGTAAATGCACAAACAGTAATTTCTCCGCATTGCAAGTTGCAATTCTGAAATTTTTTGCTTTTTCCTGCTCCTCTTAGCATGATAAAGAAGATTCAAAGAGAGTGAGATGCCAGCTCCTTTCATTCAGTCAGTAGCTTCAATCATTTCTGGACGTTTTTCAATGGCAAAAATCAATGAATATTGTAAATGCACAAACAGTAATTTCTCCGCATTGCAAGGTGCAATTCTGAAATTTTTTGCTTTTTCCTGCTCCTCTTAGCATGATAAAGAAGATTCAAAGAGAGTGAGATGCCAGCTCCTTTCATTCAGTCAGTAGCTTCAATCATTTCTGGACGTTTTTCAATGGCAAAAATCAATGAATATTGTAAATGCACAAACAGTAATTTCTCCGCATTGCAAGGTGCAATTCTGAAATTTTTTGCTTTTTCCTGCTCCTCTTAGCATGATAAAGAAGATTCAAAGAGAGTGAGATGCCAGCTCCTTTCATTCAGTCAGTAGCTTCAAACATTTCTGGTATATGAATAACATGATGTTTTTCAATGGCAAAAATCAATGAATATTGTAAAAGCACAAACAGTAATTTCTCCGCATTGCAAGGTGCAATTCTGAAATTTTTTTCTTTTTCCTGCTCCTCTTAGCATGATAAAGAAGATTCAAAGAGAGTGAGATGCCAGCTCCTTTCATTCAGTCAGTAGCTTCAATCATTTCTGGACGTTTTTCAATGGCAAAAATCAATGAATATTGTAAATGCACAAACAGTAATTTCTCCGCATTGCAAGGTGCAATTCTGAAATTTTTTGCTTTTTCCTGCTCCACTTAGCATGATAAAGAAGATTCAAAGAGAGTGAGATGCCAGCTCCTTTCATTCAGTCAGTAGCTTCAATCATTTCTGGACGTTTTTCAATGGCAAAAATCAATGAATATTGTAAATGCACAAACAGTAATTTCTCCGCATTGCAAGGTGCAATTCTGAAATTTTTTGCTTTTTCCTGCTCCTCTTAGCATGATAAAGAAGATTCAAAGAGAGTGAGATGCCAGCTCCTTTCATTCAGTCAGTAGCTTCAAACATTTCTGGTATATGAATAACATGATGTTTTTCAATGGCAAAAATCAATGAATATTGTAAAAGCACAAACAGTAATTTCTCCGCATTGCAAGGTGCAATTCTGAAATTTTTTGCTTTTTCCTGCTCCTCTTAGCATGATAAAGAAGATTCAAAGAGAGTGAGATGCCAGCTCCTTTCATTCAGTCAGTAGCTTCAATCATTTCTGGACGTTTTTCAATGGCAAAAATCAATGAATATTGTAAATGCACAAACAGTAATTTCTCCGCATTGCAAGGTGCAATTCTGAAATTTTTTGCTTTTTCCTGCTCCTCTTAGCATGATAAAGAAGATTCAAAGAGAGTGAGATGCCAGCTCCTTTCATTCAGTCAGTAGCTTCAATCATTTCTGGTATATGAATAACATGATGTTTTTCAATGGCAAAAATCAATGAATATTGTAAATGCACAAACAGTAATTTCTCCGCATTGCAAGTTGCAATTCTGAAATTTTTTGCTTTTTCCTGCTCCTCTTAGCATGATAAAGAAGATTCAAAGAGAGTGAGATGCCAGCTCCTTTCATTCAGTCAGTAGCTTCAATCATTTCTGGACGTTTTTCAATGGCAAAAATCAATGAATATTGTAAATGCACAAACAGTAATTTCTCCGCATTGCAAGGTGCAATTCTGAAATTTTTTGCTTTTTCCTGCTCCTCTTAGCATGATAAAGAAGACTCAAAGAGAGTGAGATGCCAGCTCCATTCATTCAGTCAGTAGCTTCAATCATTTCTGGACGTTTTTCAATGGCAAAAATCAATGAATATTGTAAATGCACAAACAGTAATTTCTCCGCATTGCAAGGTGCAATTCTGAAATTTTTTGCTTTTTCCTGCTCCTCTTAGCATGATAAAGAAGATTCAAAGAGAGTGAGATGCCAGCTCCTTTCATTCAGTCAGTAGCTTCAAACATTTCTGGTATATGAATAACATGATGTTTTTCAATGGCAAAAATCAATGAATATTGTAAATGCACAAACAGTAATTTCTCCGCATTGCAAGGTGCAATTCTGAAATTTTTTGCTTTTTCCTGCTCCTCTTAGCATGATAAAGAAGATTCAAAGAGAGTGAGATGCCAGCTCCTTTCATTCAGTCAGTAGCTTCAATCATTTCTGGACGTTTTTCAATGGCAAAAATCAATGAATATTGTAAATGCACAAACAGTAATTTCTCCGCATTGCAAGGTGCAATTCTGAAATTTTTTGCTTTTTCCTGCTCCTCTTAGCATGATAAAGAAGATTCAAAGAGAGTGAGATGCCAGCTCCTTTCATTCAGTCAGTAGCTTCAATCATTTCTGGTATATGAATAACATGATGTTTTTCAATGGCAAAAATCAATGAATATTGTAAATGCACAAACAGTAATTTCTCCGCATTGCAAGGTGCAATTCTGAAATTTTTTGCTTTTTCCTGCTCCTCTTAGCATGATAAAGAAGACTCAAAGAGAGTGAGATGCCAGCTCCATTCATTCAGTCAGTAGCTTCAATCATTTCTGGACGTTTTTCAATGGCAAAAATCAATGAATATTGTAAATGCACAAACAGTAATTTCTCCGCATTGCAAGGTGCAATTCTGAAATTTTTTGCTTTTTCCTGCTCCTCTTAGCATGATAAAGAAGATTCAAAGAGAGTGAGATGCCAGCTCCTTTCATTCAGTCAGTAGCTTCAAACATTTCTGGTATATGAATAACATGATGTTTTTCAATGGCAAAAATCAATGAATATTGTAAATGCACAAACAGTAATTTCTCCGCATTGCAAGGTGCAATTCTGAAATTTTTTGCTTTTTCCTGCTCCTCTTAGCATGATAAAGAAGATTCAAAGAGAGTGAGATGCCAGCTCCTTTCATTCAGTCAGTAGCTTCAATCATTTCTGGACGTTTTTCAATGGCAAAAATCAATGAATATTGTAAATGCACAAACAGTAATTTCTCCGCATTGCAAGGTGCAATTCTGAAATTTTTTGCTTTTTCCTGCTCCTCTTAGCATGATAAAGAAGATTCAAAGAGAGTGAGATGCCAGCTCCTTTCATTCAGTCAGTAGCTTCAATCATTTCTGGTATATGAATAACATGATGTTTTTCAATGGCAAAAATCAATGAATATTGTAAATGCACAAACAGTAATTTCCCCACATTGCAAGGTGCAATTCTGAAATTTTTTGCTTTTTCCTGCTCCTCTTAGCATGATAAAGAAGATTCAAAGAGAGTGAGATGCCAGCTCCTTTCATTCAGTCAGTAGCTTCAATCATTTCTGAACGTTTTTCAATGGCAAAAATCAATGAATATTGTAAATGCACAAACAGTAATTTCTCCGCATTGCAAGGTGCAATTCTGAAATTTTTTGCTTTTTCCTGCTCCTCTTAGCATGATAAAGAAGATTCAAAGAGAGCGAGATGCCAGCTCCTTTCATTCAGTCAGTAGCTTCAATCATTTCTGGTATATGAATAACATGATGTTTTTCAATGGCAAAAATCAATGAATATTGTAAATGCACAAACAGTAATTTCTCCGCATTGCAAGGTGCAATTCTGAAATTTTTTGCTTTTTCCTGCTCCTCTTAGCATGATAAAGAAGATTCAAAGAGAGTGAGATGCCAGCTCCTTTCATTCAGTCAGTAGCTTCAATCATTTCTGGACGTTTTTCAATGGCAAAAATCAATGAATATTGTAAATGCACAAACAGTAATTTCTCCGCATTGCAAGGTGCAATTCTGAAATTTTTTGCTTTTTCCTGCTCCTCTTAGCATGATAAAGAAGATTCAAAGAGAGTGAGATGCCAGCTCCTTTCATTCAGTCAGTAGCTTCAATCATTTCTGGACGTTTTTCAATGGCAAAAATCAATGAATATTGTAAATGCACAAACAGTAATTTCTCCGCATTGCAAGGTGCAATTCTGAAATTTTTTGCTTTTTCCTGCTCCTCTTAGCATGATAAAGAAGATTCAAAGAGAGTGAGATGCCAGCTCCTTTCATTCAGTCAGTAGCTTCAATCATTTCTGGTATATGAATAACATGATGTTTTTCAATGGCAAAAATCAATGAATATTGTAAATGCACAAACAGTAATTTCTCCGCATTGCAAGGTGCAATTCTGAAATTTTTTGCTTTTTCCTGCTCCTCTTAGCATGATAAAGAAGATTCAAAGAGAGTGAGATGCCAGCTCCTTTCATTCAGTCAGCAGCTTCAATCATTTCTGGACATTTTTCAATGGCAAAAATCAATGAATATTGTAAATGCACAAACAGTAATTTCTCCGCATTGCAAGGTGCAATTCTGAAATTTTTTGCTTTTTCCTGCTCCTCTTAGCATGATAAAGAAGATTCAAAGAGAGTGAGATGCCAGCTCCTTTCATTCAGTCAGTAGCTTCAAACATTTCTGGTATATGAATAACATGATGTTTTTCAATGGCAAAAATCAATGAATATTGTAAAAGCACAAACAGTAATTTCTCCGCATTGCAAGGTGCAATTCTGAAATTTTTTGCTTTTTCCTGCTCCTCTTAGCATGATAAAGAAGATTCAAAGAGAGTGAGATGCCAGCTCCTTTCATTCAGTCAGTAGCTTCAATCATTTCTGGACGTTTTTCAATGGCAAAAATCAATGAATATTGTAAATGCACAAACAGTAATTTCTCCGCATTGCAAGGTGCAATTCTGAAATTTTTTGGTTTTTCCTGCTCCTCTTAGCATGATAAAGAAGATTCAAAGAGAGTGAGATGCCAGCTCCTTTCATTCAGTCAGTAGCTTCAATCATTTCTGGTATATGAATAACATGATGTTTTTCAATGGCAAAAATCAATGAATATTGTAAATGCACAAACAGTAATTTCTCCACATTGCAAGGTGCAATTCTGAAATTTTTTGCTTTTTCCTGCTCCTCTTAGCATGATAAAGAAGATTCAAAGAGAGTGAGATGCCAGCTCCTTTCATTCAGTCAGTAGCTTCAATCATTTCTGAACGTTTTTCAATGGCAAAAATCAATGAATATTGTAAATGCACAAACAGTAATTTCTCCGCATTGCAAGGTGCAATTCTGAAATTTTTTGCTTTTTCCTGCTCCTCTTAGCATGATAAAGAAGATTCAAAGAGAGCGAGATGCCAGCTCCTTTCATTCAGTCAGTAGCTTCAATCATTTCTGGTATATGAATAACATGATGTTTTTCAATGGCAAAAATCAATGAATATTGTAAATGCACAAACAGTAATTTCTCCGCATTGGAAGGTGCAATTCTGAAATTTTTTGCTTTTTCCTGCTCCTCTTAGCATGATAAAGAAGATTCAAAGAGAGTGAGATGCCAGCTCCTTTCATTCAGTCAGTAGCTTCAATCATTTCTGGACGTTTTTCAATGGCAAAAATCAATGAATATTGTAAATGCACAAACAGTAATTTCTCCGCATTGCAAGGTGCAATTCTGAAATTTTTTGCTTTTTCCTGCTCCTCTTAGCATGATAAAGAAGATTCAAAGAGAGTGAGATGCCTGCTCCTTTCATTCAGTCAGTAGCTTCAATCATTTCTGGACGTTTTTCAATGGCAAAAATCAATGAATATTGTAAATGCACAAACAGTAATTTCTCCGCATTGCAAGGTGCAATTCTGAAATTTTTTGCTTTTTCCTGCTCCTCTTAGCATGATAAAGAAGATTCAAAGAGAGTGAGATGCCAGCTCCTTTCATTCAGTCAGTAGCTTCAATCATTTCTGGTATATGAATAACATGATGTTTTTCAATGGCAAAAATCAATGAATATTGTAAATGCACAAACAGTAATTTCTCCGCATTGCAAGGTGCAATTCTGAAATTTTTTGCTTTTTCCTGCTCCTCTTAGCATGATAAAGAAGATTCAAAGAGAGTGAGATGCCAGCTCCTTTCATTCAGTCAGCAGCTTCAATCATTTCTGGACATTTTTCAATGGCAAAAATCAATGAATATTGTAAATGCACAAACAGTAATTTCTCCGCATTGCAAGGTGCAATTCTGAAATTTTTTGCTTTTTCCTGCTCCTCTTAGCATGATAAAGAAGATTCAAAGAGAGTGAGATGCCAGCTCCTTTCATTCAGTCAGTAGCTTCAAACATTTCTGGTATATGAATAACATGATGTTTTTCAATGGCAAAAATCAATGAATATTGTAAAAGCACAAACAGTAATTTCTCCGCATTGCAAGGTGCAATTCTGAAATTTTTTGCTTTTTCCTGCTCCTCTTAGCATGATAAAGAAGATTCAAAGAGAGTGAGATGCCAGCTCCTTTCATTCAGTCAGTAGCTTCAATCATTTCTGGACGTTTTTCAATGGCAAAAATCAATGAATATTGTAAATGCACAAACAGTAATTTCTCCGCATTGCAAGGTGCAATTCTGAAATTTTTTGCTTTTTCCTGCTCCTCTTAGCATGATAAAGAAGATTCAAAGAGAGTGAGATGCCAGCTCCTTTCATTCAGTCAGTAGCTTCAATCATTTCTGGTATATGAATAACATGATGTTTTTCAATGGCAAAAATCAATGAATATTGTAAATGCACAAACAGTAATTTCTCCGCATTGCAAGTTGCAATTCTGAAATTTTTTGCTTTTTCCTGCTCCTCTTAGCATGATAAAGAAGATTCAAAGAGAGTGAGATGCCAGCTCCTTTCATTCAGTCAGTAGCTTCAATTATTTCTGGACGTTTTTCAATGGCAAAAATCAATGAATATTGTAAATGCACAAACAGTAATTTCTCCGCATTGCAAGGTGCAATTCTGAAATTTTTTGCTTTTTCCTGCTCCTCTTAGCATGATAAAGAAGATTCAAAGAGAGTGAGATGCCAGCTCCTTTCATTCAGTCAGTTGCTTCAATCATTTCTGGACGTTTTTCAATGGCAAAAATCAATGAATATTGTAAATGCACAAACAGTAATTTCTCCGCATTGCAAGGTGCAATTCTGAAATTTTTTGCTTTTTCCTGCTCCTCTTAGCATGATAAAGAAGATTCAAAGAGAGTGAGATGCCAGCTCCTTTCATTCAGTCAGTAGCTTCAATCATTTCTGGACGTTTTTCAATGGCAAAAATCAATGAATATTGTAAATGCACAAACAGTAATTTCTCCGCATTGCAAGGTGCAATTCTGAAATTTTTTGCTTTTTCCTGCTCCTCTTTGCATGATAAAGAAGATTCAAAGAGAGTGAGATGCCAGCTCCTTTCATTCAGTCAGTAGCTTCAATCATTTCTGGACGTTTTTCAATGGCAAAAATCAATGAATATTGTAAATGCACAAACAGTAATTTCTCCGCATTGCAAGGTGCAATTCTGAAATTTTTTGCTTTTTCCTGCTCCTCTTAGCATGATAAAGAAGATTCAAAGAGAGTGAGATGCCAGCTCCTTTCATTCAGTCAGTAGCTTCAATCATTTCTGGTATATGAATAACATGATGTTTTTCAATGGCAAAAATCAATGAATATTGTAAATGCACAAACAGTAATTTCTCCGCATTGCAAGGTGCAATTCTGAAATTTTTTGCTTTTTCCTGCTCCTCTTAGCATGATAAAGAAGATTCAAAGAGAGTGAGATGCCAGCTCCTTTCATTCAGTCAGCAGCTTCAATCATTTCTGGACATTTTTCAATGGCAAAAATCAATGAATATTGTAAATGCACAAACAGTAATTTCTCCGCATTGCAAGGTGCAATTCTGAAATTTTTTGCTTTTTCCTGCTCCTCTTAGCATGATAAAGAAGATTCAAAGAGAGTGAGATGCCAGCTCCTTTCATTCAGTCAGTAGCTTCAAACATTTCTGGTATATGAATAACATGATGTTTTTCAATGGCAAAAATCAATGAATATTGTAAAAGCACAAACAGTAATTTCTCCGCATTGCAAGGTGCAATTCTGAAATTTTTTGCTTTTTCCTGCTCCTCTTAGCATGATAAAGAAGATTCAAAGAGAGTGAGATGCCAGCTCCTTTCATTCAGTCAGTAGCTTCAATCATTTCTGGACGTTTTTCAATGGCAAAAATCAATGAATATTGTAAATGCACAAACAGTAATTTCTCCGCATTGCAAGGTGCAATTCTGAAATTTTTTGCTTTTTCCTGCTCCTCTTAGCATGATAAAGAAGATTCAAAGAGAGTGAGATGCCAGCTCCTTTCATTCAGTCAGTAGCTTCAATCATTTCTGGTATATGAATAACATGATGTTTTTCAATGGCAAAAATCAATGAATATTGTAAATGCACAAACAGTAATTTCTCCACATTGCAAGGTGCAATTCTGAAATTTTTTGCTTTTTCCTGCTCCTCTTAGCATGATAAAGAAGATTCAAAGAGAGTGAGATGCCAGCTCCTTTCATTCAGTCAGTAGCTTCAATCATTTCTGAACGTTTTTCAATGGCAAAAATCAATGAATATTGTAAATGCACAAACAGTAATTTCTCCGCATTGCAAGGTGCAATTCTGAAATTTTTTGCTTTTTCCTGCTCCTCTTAGCATGATAAAGAAGATTCAAAGAGAGCGAGATGCCAGCTCCTTTCATTCAGTCAGTAGCTTCAATCATTTCTGGTATATGAATAACATGATGTTTTTCAATGGCAAAAATCAATGAATATTGTAAATGCACAAACAGTAATTTCTCCGCATTGCAAGGTGCAATTCTGAAATTTTTTGCTTTTTCCTGCTCCTCTTAGCATGATAAAGAAGATTCAAAGAGAGTGAGATGCCAGCTCCTTTCATTCAGTCAGTAGCTTCAATCATTTCTGGACGTTTTTCAATGGCAAAAATCAATGAATATTGTAAATGCACAAACAGTAATTTCTCCGCATTGCAAGGTGCAATTCTGAAATTTTTTGCTTTTTCCTGCTCCTCTTAGCATGATAAAGAAGATTCAAAGAGAGTGAGATGCCAGCTCCTTTCATTCAGTCAGTAGCTTCAATCATTTCTGGACGTTTTTCAATGGCAAAAATCAATGAATATTGTAAATGCACAAACAGTAATTTCTCCGCATTGCAAGGTGCAATTCTGAAATTTTTTGCTTTTTCCTGCTCCTCTTAGCATGATAAAGAAGATTCAAAGAGAGTGAGATGCCAGCTCCTTTCATTCAGTCAGTAGCTTCAATCATTTCTGGTATATGAATAACATGATGTTTTTCAATGGCAAAAATCAATGAATATTGTAAATGCACAAACAGTAATTTCTCCGCATTGCAAGGTGCAATTCTGAAATTTTTTGCTTTTTCCTGCTCCTCTTAGCATGATAAAGAAGATTCAAAGAGAGTGAGATGCCAGCTCCTTTCATTCAGTCAGCAGCTTCAATCATTTCTGGACATTTTTCAATGGCAAAAATCAATGAATATTGTAAATGCACAAACAGTAATTTCTCCGCATTGCAAGGTGCAATTCTGAAATTTTTTGCTTTTTCCTGCTCCTCTTAGCATGATAAAGAAGATTCAAAGAGAGTGAGATGCCAGCTCCTTTCATTCAGTCAGTAGCTTCAAACATTTCTGGTATATGAATAACATGATGTTTTTCAATGGCAAAAATCAATGAATATTGTAAAAGCACAAACAGTAATTTCTCCGCATTGCAAGGTGCAATTCTGAAATTTTTTGCTTTTTCCTGCTCCTCTTAGCATGATAAAGAAGATTCAAAGAGAGTGAGATGCCAGCTCCTTTCATTCAGTCAGTAGCTTCAATCATTTCTGGACGTTTTTCAATGGCAAAAATCAATGAATATTGTAAATGCACAAACAGTAATTTCTCCGCATTGCAAGGTGCAATTCTGAATTTTTTTGCTTTTTCCTGCTCCTCTTAGCATGATAAAGAAGATTCAAAGAGAGTGAGATGCCAGCTCCTTTCATTCAGTCAGTAGCTTCAATCATTTCTGGTATATGAATAACATGATGTTTTTCAATGGCAAAAATCAATGAATATTGTAAATGCACAAACAGTAATTTCTCCGCATTGCAAGTTGCAATTCTGAAATTTTTTGCTTTTTCCTGCTCCTCTTAGCATGATAAAGAAGATTCAAAGAGAGTGAGATGCCAGCTCCTTTCATTCAGTCAGTAGCTTCAATTATTTCTGGACGTTTTTCAATGGCAAAAATCAATGAATATTGTAAATGCACAAACAGTAATTTCTCCGCATTGCAAGGTGCAATTCTGAAATTTTTTGCTTTTTCCTGCTCCTCTTAGCATGATAAAGAAGATTCAAAGAGAGTGAGATGCCAGCTCCTTTCATTCAGTCAGTTGCTTCAATCATTTCTGGACGTTTTTCAATGGCAAAAATCAATGAATATTGTAAATGCACAAACAGTAATTTCTCCGCATTGCAAGGTGCAATTCTGAAATTTTTTGCTTTTTCCTGCTCCTCTTAGCATGATAAAGAAGATTCAAAGAGAGTGAGATGCCAGCTCCTTTCATTCAGTCAGTAGCTTCAATCATTTCTGGACGTTTTTCAATGGCAAAAATCAATGAATATTGTAAATGCACAAACAGTAATTTCTCCGCATTGCAAGGTGCAATTCTGAAATTTTTTGCTTTTTCCTGCTCCTCTTTGCATGATAAAGAAGATTCAAAGAGAGTGAGATGCCAGCTCCTTTCATTCAGTCAGTAGCTTCAATCATTTCTGGTATATGAATAACATGATGTTTTTCAATGGCAAAAATCAATGAATATTGTAAATGCACAAACAGTAATTTCTCCGCATTGCAAGGTGCAATTCTGAAATTTTTGGCTTTTTCCTGCTCCTCTTAGCATGATAAAGAAGATTCAAAGAGAGTGAGATGCCAGCTCCTTTCATTCAGTCAGTAGCTTCAATCATTTCTGGATGTTTTTCAATGGCAAAAATCAATGAATATTGTAAATGCACAAACAGTAATTTCTCCGCATTGCAAGGTGCAATTCTGAAATTTCTTGCATTTTCCTGCTCCTCTTAGCATGATAAAGAAGATTCAAAGAGAGTGAGATGCCAGCTCCTTTCATTCAGTCAGTAGCTTCAATCATTTCTGGACGTTTTTCAATGGCAAAAATCAATGAATATTGTAAATGCACAAACAGTAATTTCTCCGCATTGCAAGGTGCAATTCTGAAATTTTTTGCTTTTTCCTGCTCCTCTTAGCATGATAAAGAAGATTCAAAGAGAGTGAGATGCCAGCTCCTTTCATTCAGTCAGTAGCTTCAAACATTTCTGGTATATGAATAACATGATGTTTTTCAATGGCAAAAATCAATGAATATTGTAAATGCACAAACAGTAATTTCTCCGCATTGCAAGGTGCAATTCTGAAATTTTTTGCTTTTTCCTGCTCCTCTTAGCATGATAAAGAAGATTCAAAGAGAGTGAGATGCCAGCTCCTTTCATTCAGTCAGTAGCTTCAATCATTTCTGGACGTTTTTCAATGGCAAAAATCAATGAATATTGTAAATGCACAAACAGTAATTTCTCCGCATTGCAAGGTGCAATTCTGAAATTTTTTGCTTTTTCCTGCTCCTCTTAGCATGATAAAGAAGATTCAAAGAGAGTGAGATGCCAGCTTCTTTCATTCAGTCAGTAGCTTCAAACATTTCTGGGATATGAATAACATGATGTTTTTCAATGGCAAAA
The DNA here is from genome assembly GCF_046119375.1 of Phyllobates terribilis. NCBI lineage: Eukaryota > Metazoa > Chordata > Amphibia > Anura > Dendrobatidae > Phyllobates > Phyllobates terribilis. The sequence continues at coordinate 40,024 of NW_027365066.1, read as the reverse complement.
ATTAATGAATATTGTAAATGCACAAACAGTAATTTCTCCGCATTGCAAGGTGCAATTCTGAAATTTTTTGCTTTTTCCTGCTCCTCTTAGCATGATAAAGAAGATTCAAAGAGAGTGAGATGCCAGCTCCTTTCATTCAGTCAGTAGCTTCAATCATTTCTGGACGTTTTTCAATGGCAAAAATCAATGAATATTGTAAATGCACAAACAGTAATTTCTCCGCATTGCAAGGTGCAATTCTGAAATTTTTTGCTTTTTCCTGCTCCTCTTAGCATGATAAAGAAGATTCAAAGAGAGTGAGATGCCAGCTCCTTTCATTCAGTCAGTAGCTTCAATCATTTCTGGACGTTTTTCAATGGCAAAAATCAATGAATATTGTAAATGCACAAACAGTAATTTCTCCGCATTGCAAGGTGCAATTCTGAAATTTTTTGCTTTTTCCTGCTCCTCTTAGCATGATAAAGAAGATTCAAAGAGAGTGAGATGCCAGCTCCTTTCATTCAGTCAGTAGCTTCAATCATTTCTGGTATATGAATAACATGATGTTTTTCAATGGCAAAAATCAATGAATATTGTAAATGCACAAACAGTAATTTCTCCGCATTGCAAGGTGCAATTCTGAAATTTTTTGCTTTTTCCTGCTCCTCTTAGCATGATAAAGAAGATTGATTTTTGCCATTGAAAAACATGTTTTTCATATACCAGAAATGTTTGAAGCTACTGACTGAATGAAAGGAGCTGGCATCTCACTCTCTTTGAATCTTCTTTATCATGCTAGGATTAACAGGAAAAAGCAAAAAATTTCAGAATTGCACCTTGCAATGTGGAGATATTACTGTTTGTGCATTTACAATATTCATTGATTTTTGCCATTGAAAAACGTCCAGAAATGTTTGAAGCTACTGACTGAATGAAAGGAGCTGGCATCTCACTCTCTTTGAATCTTCTTTATCATGCTAGGATTAACAGGAAAAAGCTAAAAATTTCAGAATTGCACCTTGCAATGTGGAGATATTACTGTTTGTGCATTTACAATATTCATTGATTTTTGCCATTGAAAAACATGTTTTTCATATACCAGAAATGTTTGAAGCTACTGACTGAATGAAAGGAGCTGGCATCTCACTCTCTTTGAATCTTCTTTATCATGCTAGGATTAGCAGGAAAAAGCAAAAAATTTCAGAATTGCACCTTGCAATGTGGAGATATTACTGTTTGTGCATTTACAATATTCATTGATTTTTGCCATTGAAAAACATGTTTTTCATATACCAGAAATGTTTGAAGCTACTGACTGAATGAAAGGAGCTGGCATCTCACTCTCTTTGAATCTTCTTTATCATGCTAGGATTAGCAGGAAAAAGCAAAAAATTTCAGAATTGCACCTTGCAATGTGGAGATATTACTGTTTGTGCATTTACAATATTCATTGATTTTTGACATTGAAAAACATGTTTTTCATATACCAGAAATGTTTGAAGCTACTGACTGAATGAAAGGAGCTGGCATCTCACTCTCTTTGAATCTTCTTTATCATGCTAAGAGGAGCAGGAAAAAGTAAAAAATTTCAGAATTGCACCTTGCAATGCGGAGAAATTACTGTTTGTGCATTTATAATATTAAATGATTTTTGCCATTGAAAAACGTCCAGAAATGATTGAAGCTACTGACTGAACGAAAGGAGCTGGCATCTCACTCTCTTTGAATCTTCTTTATCATGCTAAGAGGAGCAGGAAAAAGCAAAAAATTTCAGAATTGCACCTTGCAATGCGGACAAATTACTGTTTGTGCATTTACAATATTCATTGATTTTTGCCATTGAAAAACATCATGTTATTCATATACCAGAAATGTTTGAAGCTACTGATTGAATGAAAGGAGCTGGCATCTCACTCTCTTTGAATCTTCTTTATCATGCTAAGAGGAGCAGGAAAAAGCAAAAAATTTCAGAATTGTACCTTGCAATGCGGAGAAATTACTGTTTGTGCATTTACAATATTCATTGATTTTTGCCATTGAAAAACGTCCAGAAATGATTGAAGCTACTGACTGAATGAAAGGAGCTGGCATCTCACTCTCTTTGAATCTTCTTTATCATGCTAAGAGGAGCAGGAAAAAGCAAAAAATTTCAGAATTGCACCTTGCAATGCGGAGAAATTACTGTTTGCGCATTTACAATATTCATTGATTTTTGCCATTGAAAAACGTCCAGAAATGATTGAAGCTACTGACTGAATGAAAGGAGCTGGCATCTCACTCTCTTTGAATCTTGTTTATCATGCTAAGAGGAGCAGGAAAAAGCAAAAAATTTCAGAATTGCACCTTGCAATGCGGAGAAATTACTGTTTGTGCATTTACAATATTCATTGATTTTTGCCATTGAAAAACGTTCAGAAATGATTGAAGCTACTGACTGAATGAAAGGAGCTGGCATCTCACTCTCTTTGAATCTTCTTTATCATGCTAAGAGGAGCAGGAAAAAGCAAAAAATTTCAGAATTGCACCTTGCAATGCGGAGAAATTACTGTTTGTGCATTTACAATATTCATTGATTTTTGCCATTGAAAAACATCATGTTATTCATATACCAGAAATGATTGAAGCTACTGACTGAATGAAAGGAGCTGGCATCTCACTCTCTTTGAATCTTCTTTATCATGCTAAGAGGAGCAGGAAAAAGTAAAAAATTTCAGAATTGCACCTTGCAATGCGGAGAAATTACTGTTTGTGCATTTATAATATTCAATGATTTTTGCCATTGAAAAACGTCCAGAAATGATTGAAGCTACTGACTGAACGAAAGGAGCTGGCATCTCACTCTCTTTGAATCTTCTTTATCATGCTAAGAGGAGCAGGAAAAAGCAAAAAATTTCAGAATTGCACCTTGCAATGCGGAGAAATTACTGTTTGTGCATTTACAATATTCATTGATTTTTGCCATTGAAAAACATCATGTTATTCATATACCAGAAATGTTTGAAGCTACTGACTGAATGAAAGGAGCTGGCATCTCACTCTCTTTGAATCTTCTTTATCATGCTAAGAGGAGCAGGAAAAAGCAAAAAATTTCAGAATTGCACCTTGCAATGCGGAGAAATTACTGTTTGTGAATTTACAATATTCATTGATTTTTGCCATTGAAAAACGTCCAGAAATGATTGAAGCTACTGACTGAATGAAAGGAGCTGGCATCTCACTCTCTTTGAATCTTCTTTATCATGCTAAGAGGAGCAGGAAAAAGCAAAAAATTTCAGAATTGCACCTTGCAATGCGGAGAAATTACTGTTTGTGCATTTACAATATTCATTGATTTTTGCCATTGAAAAACATCCAGAAATGATTGAAGCTACTGACTGAATGAAAGGAACTGGCATCTCACTCTCTTTGAATCTTGTTTATCATGCTAAGAGGAGCAGGAAAAAGCAAAAAATTTCAGAATTGCACCTTGCAATGCGGAGAAATTACAGTTTGTGCATTTACAATATTCATTGATTTTTGCCATTGAAAAACGTCCAGAAATGATTGAAGCTACTGACTGAATGAAAGGAGCTGGCATCTCACTCTCTTTGAATCTTCTTTATCATGCTAAGAGGAGCAGGAAAAAGCAAAAAATTTCAGAATTGCACCTTGCAATGCGGAGAAATTACTGTTTGTGCATTTACAATATTCATTGATTTTTGCCATTGAAAAACATCATGTTATTCATATACCAGAAATGATTGAAGCTACTGACTGAATGAAAGGAGCTGGCATCTCACTCTCTTTGAATCTTCTTTATCATGCTAAGAGGAGCAGGAAAAAGTAAAAAATTTCAGAATTGCACCTTGCAATGCGGAGAAATTACTGTTTGTGCATTTATAATATTCAATGATTTTTGCCATTGAAAAACGTCCAGAAATGATTGAAGCTACTGACTGAACGAAAGGAGCTGGCATCTCACTCTCTTTGAATCTTCTTTATCATGCTAAGAGGAGCAGGAAAAAGCAAAAAATTTCAGAATTGCACCTTGCAATGCGGAGAAATTACTGTTTGTGCATTTACAATATTCATTGATTTTTGCCATTGAAAAACATCCAGAAATGATTGAAGCTACTGACTGAATGAAAGGAGCTGGCATCTCACTCTCTTTGAATCTTCTTTATCATGCTAGGATTAACAGGAAAAAGCTAAAAATTTCAGAATTGCACCTTGCAATGTGGAGATATTACTGTTTGTGCATTTACAATATTCATTGATTTTTGCCATTGAAAAACATGTTTTTCATATACCAGAAATGTTTGAAGCTACTGACTGAATGAAAGGAGCTGGCATCTCACTCTCTTTGAATCTTCTTTATCATGCTAGGATTAGCAGGAAAAAGCAAAAAATTTCAGAATTGCACCTTGCAATGTGGAGATATTACTGTTTGTGCATTTACAATATTCATTGATTTTTGCCATTGAAAAACATGTTTTTCATATACCAGAAATGTTTGAAGCTACTGACTGAATGAAAGGAGCTGGCATCTCACTCTCTTTGAATCTTCTTTATCATGCTAGGATTAGCAGGAAAAAGCAAAAAATTTCAGAATTGCACCTTGCAATGTGGAGATATTACTGTTTGTGCATTTACAATATTCATTGATTTTTGACATTGAAAAACATGTTTTTCATATACCAGAAATGTTTGAAGCTACTGATTGAATGAAAGGAGCTGGCATCTCACTCTCTTTGAATCTTCTTTATCATGCTAAGAGGAGCAGGAAAAAGCAAAAAATTTCAGAATTGTACCTTGCAATGCGGAGAAATTACTGTTTGTGCATTTACAATATTCATTGATTTTTGCCATTGAAAAACGTCCAGAAATGATTGAAGCTACTGACTGAATGAAAGGAGCTGGCATCTCACTCTCTTTGAATCTTCTTTATCATGCTAAGAGGAGCAGGAAAAAGCAAAAAATTTCAGAATTGCACCTTGCAATGCGGAGAAATTACTGTTTGCGCATTTACAATATTCATTGATTTTTGCCATTGAAAAACGTCCAGAAATGATTGAAGCTACTGACTGAATGAAAGGAGCTGGCATCTCACTCTCTTTGAATCTTGTTTATCATGCTAAGAGGAGCAGGAAAAAGCAAAAAATTTCAGAATTGCACCTTGCAATGCGGAGAAATTACTGTTTGTGCATTTACAATATTCATTGATTTTTGCCATTGAAAAACGTTCAGAAATGATTGAAGCTACTGACTGAATGAAAGGAGCTGGCATCTCACTCTCTTTGAATCTTCTTTATCATGCTAAGAGGAGCAGGAAAAAGCAAAAAATTTCAGAATTGCACCTTGCAATGCGGAGAAATTACTGTTTGTGCATTTACAATATTCATTGATTTTTGCCATTGAAAAACATCATGTTATTCATATACCAGAAATGATTGAAGCTACTGACTGAATGAAAGGAGCTGGCATCTCACTCTCTTTGAATCTTCTTTATCATGCTAAGAGGAGCAGGAAAAAGTAAAAAATTTCAGAATTGCACCTTGCAATGCGGAGAAATTACTGTTTGTGCATTTATAATATTCAATGATTTTTGCCATTGAAAAACGTCCAGAAATGATTGAAGCTACTGACTGAACGAAAGGAGCTGGCATCTCACTCTCTTTGAATCTTCTTTATCATGCTAAGAGGAGCAGGAAAAAGCAAAAAATTTCAGAATTGCACCTTGCAATGCGGAGAAATTACTGTTTGTGCATTTACAATATTCATTGATTTTTGCCATTGAAAAACATCATGTTATTCATATACCAGAAATGTTTGAAGCTACTGACTGAATGAAAGGAGCTGGCATCTCACTCTCTTTGAATCTTCTTTATCATGCTAAGAGGAGCAGGAAAAAGCAAAAAATTTCAGAATTGCACCTTGCAATGCGGAGAAATTACTGTTTGTGAATTTACAATATTCATTGATTTTTGCCATTGAAAAACGTCCAGAAATGATTGAAGCTACTGACTGAATGAAAGGAGCTGGCATCTCACTCTCTTTGAATCTTCTTTATCATGCTAAGAGGAGCAGGAAAAAGCAAAAAATTTCAGAATTGCACCTTGCAATGCGGAGAAATTACTGTTTGTGCATTTACAATATTCATTGATTTTTGCCATTGAAAAACATCCAGAAATGATTGAAGCTACTGACTGAATGAAAGGAACTGGCATCTCACTCTCTTTGAATCTTGTTTATCATGCTAAGAGGAGCAGGAAAAAGCAAAAAATTTCAGAATTGCACCTTGCAATGCGGAGAAATTACAGTTTGTGCATTTACAATATTCATTGATTTTTGCCATTGAAAAACGTCCAGAAATGATTGAAGCTACTGACTGAATGAAAGGAGCTGGCATCTCACTCTCTTTGAATCTTCTTTATCATGCTAAGAGGAGCAGGAAAAAGCAAAAAATTTCAGAATTGCACCTTGCAATGCGGAGAAATTACTGTTTGTGCATTTACAATATTCATTGATTTTTGCCATTGAAAAACATCATGTTATTCATATACCAGAAATGATTGAAGCTACTGACTGAATGAAAGGAGCTGGCATCTCACTCTCTTTGAATCTTCTTTATCATGCTAAGAGGAGCAGGAAAAAGTAAAAAATTTCAGAATTGCACCTTGCAATGCGGAGAAATTACTGTTTGTGCATTTATAATATTCAATGATTTTTGCCATTGAAAAACGTCCAGAAATGATTGAAGCTACTGACTGAACGAAAGGAGCTGGCATCTCACTCTCTTTGAATCTTCTTTATCATGCTAAGAGGAGCAGGAAAAAGCAAAAAATTTCAGAATTGCACCTTGCAATGCGGAGAAATTACTGTTTGTGCATTTACAATATTCATTGATTTTTGCCATTGAAAAACATCCAGAAATGATTGAAGCTACTGACTGAATGAAAGGAGCTGGCATCTCACTCTCTTTGAATCTTCTTTATCATGCTAAGAGGAGCAGGAAAAAGCAAAAAATTTCAGAATTGCACCTTGCAATGCGGAGAAATTACTGTTTGTGCATTTACAATATTCATTGATTTTTGCCATTGAAAAACATCATGTTATTCATATACCAGAAATGTTTGAAGCTACTGACTGAATGAAAGGAGCTGACATCTCACTCTCTTTGAATCTTCTTTATCATGCTAAGAGGAGCAGGAAAAAGCAAAAAATTTCAGAATTGCACCTTGCAATGCGGAGAAATTACTGTTTGTGCATTTACAATATTCATTGATTTTTGCCATTGAAAAACATCCAGAAATGATTGAAGCTACTGACTGAATGAAAGGAGCTGGCATCTCACACTCTTTGAATCTTCTTTATCATGCTAAGAGGAGCAGGAAAAAGCAAAACATTTCAGAATTGCACCTTGCAATGCGGAGAAATTACTTTTTGTGCATTTACAATATTCATTGATTTTTGCCATTGAAAAACATCATGTTATTCATATACCAGAAATGTTTGAAGCTACTGACTGAATGAAAGGAGCTGGCATCTCACTCTATTTGAATCTTCTTTATCATGCTAAGAGGAGCAGGAAAAAGCAAAAAATTTCAGAATTGCACCTTGCAATGCGGAGAAATTACTGTTTGTGCATTTACAATATTCATTGATTTTTGCCATTGAAAAACATCATGTTATTCATATACCAGAAATGTTTGAAGCTACTGACTGAATGAAAGGAGCTGGCATCTCACTCTCTTTGAATCTTCTTTATCATGCTAAGAGGAGCAGGAAAAAGCAAAAAATTTCAGAATTGCACCTTGCAATGTGGAGAAATTACTGTTTGTGCATTTACAATATTCATTGATTTTTACCATTGAAAAACGTCCAGAAATGATTGAAGCTACTGACTGAATGAAAGTAACTGGCATCTCACTCTCTTTGAATCTTCTTTATCATGCTAAGAGGAGCAGGAAAAAGCAAAAAATTTCAGACTTGCACCTTGCAATGCGGAGAAATTACTGTTTGTGCATTTACAATATTCATTGATTTTTGCCATTGAAAAACATCATGTTATTCATATACCAGAAATGTTTGAAGCTACTGACTGAATGAAAGGAGCTGGCATCTCACTCTCTTTGAATCTTCTTTATCATGCTAAGAGGAGCAGGAAAAAGCAAAAAATTTCAGAATTGCACCTTGCAATGCGGAGAAATTACTGTTTGTGCATTTACAATATTCATTGATTTTTGCCATTGAAAAACGTCCAGAAATGATTGAAGCTACTGACTGAATGAAAGGAGCTGGCATCTCACTCTCTTTGAATCTTCTTTATCATGCTAAGAGGAGCAGGAAAAATCAAAAAATTTCAGAATTGCACCTTGCAATGCGGAGAAATTACTGTTTGTGCATTTACAATATTCATTGATTTTTGCCATTGAAAAACATGTTATTCATATACCAGAAATGTTTGAAGCTACTGACTGAATGAAAGGAGCTGGCACCTCACTCTCTTTGAATCTTCTTTATCATGCTAAGAGGAGCGGGAAAAAGCAAAAAATTTCAGAATTGCACCTTGCAATGCGGAGAAATTACTGTTTGTGCATTTACAATATTCATTGATTTTTGCCATTGAAAAACGTCCAGAAATGATTGAAGGTACTGACTGAATGAAAGGAGCTGGCATCTCACTCTCTTTGAATCTTCTTTATCATGCTAAGAGGAGCAGGAAAAATCAAAAAATTTCAGAATTGCACCTTGCAATGCGGAGAAATTACTGTTTGTGCATTTACAATATTCATTGATTTTTGCCATTGAAAAACATGTTATTCATATACCAGAAATGTTTGAAGCTACTGACTGAATGAAAGGAGCTGGCACCTCACTCTCTTTGAATCTTCTTTATCATGCTAAGAGGAGCGGGAAAAAGCAAAAAATTTCAGAATTGCACCTTGCAATGCGGAGAAATTACTGTTTGTGCATTTACAATATTCATTGATTTTTGCCATTGAAAAACGTCCAGAAATGATTGAAGGTACTGACTGAATGAAAGGAGCTGGCATCTCACTCTCTTTGAATCTTCTTTATCATGCTAAGAGGAGCAGGAAAAAGCAAAAAATTTCAGAATTGCACCTTGCAATGCGGAGAAATTACTGTTTGTGCATTTACAATATTCATTGATTTTTGCCACTGAAAAACGTCCAGAAATGATTGAAGCTACTAACTGAATGAAAGGAGCTGGCATCTCACTCTCTTTGAATCTTCTTTATCATGCTAAGAGGAGCAGGAAAAAGCAAAAAATTTCAGAATTGCACCTTGCAATGCGGAGAAATTACAGTTTGTGCATTTACAATATTCATTGATTTTTGCCATTGAAAAACATCCAGAAATGATTGAAGCTACTGACTGAATGAAAGGAGCTGGCATCTCACTCTCTTTGAATGTTCTTTATCATGCTAAGAGGAGCAGGAAAAAGCAAAAAATTTCAGAATTGCACCTTGCAATGCGGAGAAATTACTGTTTGTGCATTTACAATATTCATTGATTTTTGCCATTGAAAAACATCATGTTATTCATATACCAGAAATGTTTGAAGCTACTGACTGAATGAAAGGAGCTGGCATCTCACTCTCTTTGAATCTTCTTTATCATGCTAAGAGGAGCAGGAAAAAGCAAAAAATTTCAGAATTGCACCTTGCAATGTGGAGAAATTACTGTTTGTGCATTTACAATATTCATTGATTTTTACCATTGAAAAACGTCCAGAAATGATTGAAGCTACTGACTGAATGAAAGTAGCTGGCATCTCACTCTCTTTGAATCTTCTTTATCATGCTAAGAGGAGCAGGAAAAAGCAAAAAATTTCAGACTTGCACCTTGCAATGCGGAGAAATTACTGTTTGTGCATTTACAATATTCATTGATTTTTGCCATTGAAAAACATCATGTTATTCATATACCAGAAATGTTTGAAGCTACTGACTGAATGAAAGGAGCTGGCATCTCACTCTCTTTGAATCTTCTTTATCATGCTAAGAGGAGCAGGAAAAAGCAAAAAATTTCAGAATTGCACCTTGCAATGCGGAGAAATTACTGTTTGTGCATTTACAATATTCATTGATTTTTGCCATTGAAAAACATCATGTTATTCATATACCAGAAATGTTTAAAGCTACTGACTGAATGAAAGGAGCTGGCATCTCACTCTCTTTGAATCTTCTTTATCATGCTAAGAGGAGCAGGAAAAAGCAAAAAATTTCAGAATTGCACCTTGCAATGCGGAGAAATTACTGTTTGTGCATTTACAATATTCATTGATTTTTGCCATTGAAAAACGTCCAGAAATGATTGAAGCTACTGACTGAATGAAAGGAGCCGGCATCTCACTCTCTTTGAATCTTCTTTATCATGCTAAGAGGAGCAGGAAAAATCTAAAAATTTCAGAATTGCACCTTGCAATGCGGAGAAATTACTGTTTGTGCATTTACAATATTCATTGATTTTTGCCATTGAAAAACATGTTATTCATATACCAGAAATGTTTGAAGCTACTGACTGAATGAAAGGAGCTGGCACCTCACTCTCTTTGAATCTTCTTTATCATGCTAAGAGGAGCGGGAAAAAGCAAAAAATTTCAGAATTGCACCTTGCAATGCGGAGAAATTACTGTTTGTGCATTTACAATATTCATTGATTTTTGCCATTGAAAAACATGTTATTCATATACCAGAAATGTTTGAAGCTACTGACTGAATGAAAGGAGCTGGCATCTCACTCTCTTTGAATCTTCTTTATCATGCTAAGAGGAGCAGGAAAAAGCAAAAAATTTCAGAATTGCACCTTGCAATGCGGAGAAATTACAGTTTGTGCATTTACAATATTCATTGATTTTTGCCATTGAAAAACATCCAGAAATGATTGAAGCTACTGACTGAATGAAAGGAGCTGGCATCTCACTCTCTTTGAATCTTCTTTATCATGCTAAGAGGAGCAGGAAAAAGCAAAAAATTTCAGAATTGCACCTTGCAATGCGGAGAAATTACTGTTTGTGCATTTACAATATTCATTGATTTTTGCCATTGAAAAACATCATGTTATTCATATACCAGAAATGTTTGAAGCTACTGACTGAATGAAAGGAGCTGGCATCTCACTCTCTTTGAATCTTCTTTATCATGCTAGGAGGAGCAGGAAAAAGCAAAAAATTTCAGGATTGCACCTTGCAATGTGGAGAAATTACTGTTTGTGCATTTACAATATTCATTGATTTTTACCATTGAAAAACGTCCAGAAATGATTGAAGCTACTGACTGAATGAAAGTAGCTGGCATCTCACTCTCTTTGAATCTTCTTTATCATGCTAAGAGGAGCAGGAAAAAGCAAAAAATTTCAGACTTGCACCTTGCAATGCGGAGAAATTACTGTTTGTGCATTTACAATATTCATTGATTTTTGCCATTGAAAAACATCATGTTATTCATATACCAGAAATGTTTGAAGCTACTGACTGAATGAAAGGAGCTGGCATCTCACTCTCTTTGAATCTTCTTTATCATGCTAAGAGGAGCAGGAAAAAGCAAAAAATTTCAGAATTGCACCTTGCAATGCGGAGAAATTACTGTTTGTGCATTTACAATATTCATTGATTTTTGCCATTGAAAAACATCATGTTATTCATATACCAGAAATGTTTGAAGCTACTGACTGAATGAAAGGAGCTGGCATCTCACTCTCTTTGAATCTTCTTTATCATGCTAAGAGGAGCAGGAAAAAGCAAAAAATTTCAGAATTGCACCTTGCAATGCGGAGAAATTACTGTTTGTGCATTTACAATATTCATTGATTTTTGCCATTGAAAAACGTCCAGAAATGATTGAAGCTACTGACTGAATGAAAGGAGCTGGCATCTCACTCTCTTTGAATCTTCTTTATCATGCTAAGAGGAGCAGGAAAAATCAAAAAATTTCAGAAGTGCACCTTGCAATGCGGAGAAATTACTGTTTGTGCATTTACAATATTCATTGATTTTTGCCATTGAAAAACATGTTATTCATATACCAGAAATGTTTGAAGCTACTGACTGAATGAAAGGAGCTGGCACCTCACTCTCTTTGAATCTTCTTTATCATGCTAAGAGGAGCGGGAAAAAGCAAAAAATTTCAGAATTGCACCTTGCAATGCGGAGAAATTACTGTTTGTGCATTTACAATATTCATTGATTTTTGCCATTGAAAAACGTCCAGAAATGATTTAAGGTACTGACTGAATGAAAGGAGCTGGCATCTCACTCTCTTTGAATCTTCTTTATCATGCTAAGAGGAGCAGGAAAAAGCAAAAAATTTCAGAATTGCACCTTGCAATGCGGAGAAATTACTGTTTGTGCATTTACAATATTCATTGATTTTTGCCATTGAAAAACGTCCAGAAATGATTGAAGCTACTGACTGAATGAAAGGAGCTGGCATCTCACTCTCTTTGAATCTTCTTTATCATGCTAAGAGGAGCAGGAAAAAGCAAAAAATTTCAGAATTGCACCTTGCAATGCGGAGAAATTACTGTTTGTGCATTTACAATATTCATTGATTTTTGCCACTGAAAAACGTCCAGAAATGATTGAAGCTACTAACTGAATGAAAGGAGCTGGCATCTCACTCTCTTTGAATCTTCTTTATCATGCTAAGAGGAGCAGGAAAAAGCAAAAAATTTCAGAATTGCACCTTGCAATGCGGAGAAATTACAGTTTGTGCATTTACAATATTCATTGATTTTTGCCATTGAAAAACATCCAGAAATGATTGAAGCTACTGACTGAATGAAAGGAGCTGGCATCTCACTCTCTTTGAATGTTCTTTATCATGCTAAGAGGAGCAGGAAAAAGCAAAAAATTTCAGAATTGCACCTTGCAATGCGGAGAAATTACTGTTTGTGCATTTACAATATTCATTGATTTTTGCCATTGAAAAACATCATGTTATTCATATACCAGAAATGTTTGAAGCTACTGACTGAATGAAAGGAGCTGGCATCTCACTCTCTTTGAATCTTCTTTATCATGCTAAGAGGAGCAGGAAAAAGCAAAAAATTTCAGAATTGCACCTTGCAATGTGGAGAAATTACTGTTTGTGCATTTACAATATTCATTGATTTTTACAATTGAAAAACGTCCAGAAATGATTGAAGCTACTGACTGAATGAAAGTAGCTGGCATCTCACTCTCTTTGAATCTTCTTTATCATGCTAAGAGGAGCAGGAAAAAGCAAAAAATTTCAGACTTGCACCTTGCAATGCGGAGAAATTACTGTTTGTGCATTTACAATATTCATTGATTTTTGCCATTGAAAAACATCATGTTATTCATATACCAGAAATGTTTGAAGCTACTGACTGAATGAAAGGAGCTGGCATCTCACTCTCTTTGAATCTTCTTTATCATGCTAAGAGGAGCAGGAAAAAGCAAAAAATTTCAGAATTGCACCTTGCAATGCGGAGAAATTACTGTTTGTGCATTTACAATATTCATTGATTTTTGCCATTGAAAAACATCATGTTATTCATATACCAGAAATGTTTAAAGCTACTGACTGAATGAAAGGAGCTGGCATCTCACTCTCTTTGAATCTTCTTTATCATGCTAAGAGGAGCAGGAAAAAGCAAAAAATTTCAGAATTGCACCTTGCAATGCGGAGAAATTACTGTTTGTGCATTTACAATATTCATTGATTTTTGCCATTGAAAAACGTCCAGAAATGATTGAAGCTACTGACTGAATGAAAGGAGCCGGCATCTCACTCTCTTTGAATCTTCTTTATCATGCTAAGAGGAGCAGGAAAAATCAAAAAATTTCAGAATTGCACCTTGCAATGCGGAGAAATTACTGTTTGTGCATTTACAATATTCATTGATTTTTGCCATTGAAAAACATGTTATTCATATACCAGAAATGTTTGAAGCTACTGACTGAATGAAAGGAGCTGGCACCTCACTCTCTTTGAATCTTCTTTATCATGCTAAGAGGAGCGGGAAAAAGCAAAAAATTTCAGAATTGCACCTTGCAATGCGGAGAAATTACTGTTTGTGCATTTACAATATTCATTGATTTTTGCCATTGAAAAACATGTTATTCATATACCAGAAATGTTTGAAGCTACTGACTGAATGAAAGGAGCTGGCATCTCACTCTCTTTGAATCTTCTTTATCATGCTAAGAGGAGCAGGAAAAAGCAAAAAATTTCAGAATTGCACCTTGCAATGCGGAGAAATTACAGTTTGTGCATTTACAATATTCATTGATTTTTGCCATTGAAAAACATCCAGAAATGATTGAAGCTACTGACTGAATGAAAGGAGCTGGCATCTCACTCTCTTTGAATCTTCTTTATCATGCTAAGAGGAGCAGGAAAAAGCAAAAAATTTCAGAATTGCACCTTGCAATGCGGAGAAATTACTGTTTGTGCATTTACAATATTCATTGATTTTTGCCATTGAAAAACATCATGTTATTCATATACCAGAAATGTTTGAAGCTACTGACTGAATGAAAGGAGCTGGCATCTCACTCTCTTTGAATCTTCTTTATCATGCTAGGAGGAGCAGGAAAAAGCAAAAAATTTCAGGATTGCACCTTGCAATGTGGAGAAATTACTGTTTGTGCATTTACAATATTCATTGATTTTTACCATTGAAAAACGTCCAGAAATGATTGAAGCTACTGACTGAATGAAAGTAGCTGGCATCTCACTCTCTTTGAATCTTCTTTATCATGCTAAGAGGAGCAGGAAAAAGCAAAAAATTTCAGACTTGCACCTTGCAATGCGGAGAAATTACTGTTTGTGCATTTACAATATTCATTGATTTTTGCCATTGAAAAACATCATGTTATTCATATACCAGAAATGTTTGAAGCTACTGACTGAATGAAAGGAGCTGGCATCTCACTCTCTTTGAATCTTCTTTATCATGCTAAGAGGAGCAGGAAAAAGCAAAAAATTTCAGAATTGCACCTTGCAATGCGGAGAAATTACTGTTTGTGCATTTACAATATTCATTGATTTTTGCCATTGAAAAACATCATGTTATTCATATACCAGAAATGTTTGAAGCTACTGACTGAATGAAAGGAGCTGGCATCTCACTCTCTTTGAATCTTCTTTATCATGCTAAGAGGAGCAGGAAAAAGCAAAAAATTTCAGAATTGCACCTTGCAATGCGGAGAAATTACTGTTTGTGCATTTACAATATTCATTGATTTTTGCCATTGAAAAACGTCCAGAAATGATTGAAGCTACTGACTGAATGAAAGGAGCTGGCATCTCACTCTCTTTGAATCTTCTTTATCATGCTAAGAGGAGCAGGAAAAATCAAAAAATTTCAGAAGTGCACCTTGCAATGCGGAGAAATTACTGTTTGTGCATTTACAATATTCATTGATTTTTGCCATTGAAAAACATGTTATTCATATACCAGAAATGTTTGAAGCTACTGACTGAATGAAAGGAGCTGGCACCTCACTCTCTTTGAATCTTCTTTATCATGCTAAGAGGAGCGGGAAAAAGCAAAAAATTTCAGAATTGCACCTTGCAATGCGGAGAAATTACTGTTTGTGCATTTACAATATTCATTGATTTTTGCCATTGAAAAACGTCCAGAAATGATTTAAGGTACTGACTGAATGAAAGGAGCTGGCATCTCACTCTCTTTGAATCTTCTTTATCATGCTAAGAGGAGCAGGAAAAAGCAAAAAATTTCAGAATTGCACCTTGCAATGCGGAGAAATTACTGTTTGTGCATTTACAATATTCATTGATTTTTGCCATTGAAAAACGTCCAGAAATGATTGAAGCTACTGACTGAATGAAAGGAGCTGGCATCTCACTCTCTTTGAATCTTCTTTATCATGCTAAGAGGAGCAGGAAAAAGCAAAAAATTTCAGAATTGCACCTTGCAATGCGGAGAAATTACAGTTTGTGCATTTACAATATTCATTGATTTTTGCCATTGAAAAACATCCAGAAATGATTGAAGCTACTGACTGAATGAAAGGAGCTGGCATCTCACTCTCTTTGAATCTTCTTTATCATGCTAAGAGGAGCAGGAAAAAGCAAAAAATTTCAGAATTGCACCTTGCAATGCGGAGAAATTACTGTTTGTGCATTTACAATATTCATTGATTTTTGCCATTGAAAAACATCATGTTATTCATATACCAGAAATGTTTGAAGCTACTGACTGAATGAAAGGAGCTGGCATCTCACTCTCTTTGAATCTTCTTTATCATGCTAAGAGGAGCAGGAAAAAGCAAAAAATTTCAGAATTGCACCTTGCAATGTGGAGAAATTACTGTTTGTGCATTTACAATATTCATTGATTTTTACCATTGAAAAACGTCCAGAAATGATTGAAGCTACTGACTGAATGAAAGTAGCTGGCATCTCACTCTCTTTGAATCTTCTTTATCATGCTAAGAGGAGCAGGAAAAAGCAAAAAATTTCAGACTTGCACCTTGCAATGCGGAGAAATTACTGTTTGTGCATTTACAATATTCATTGATTTTTGCCATTGAAAAACGTCCAGAAATGATTGAAGGTACTGACTGAATGAAAGGAGCTGGCATCTCACTCTCTTTGAATCTTCTTTATCATGCTAAGAGGAGCAGGAAAAAGCAAAAAATTTCAGAATTGCACCTTGCAATGCGGAGAAATTACTGTTTGTGCATTTACAATATTCATTGATTTTTGCCACTGAAAAACGTCCAGAAATGATTGAAGCTACTGACTGAATGAAAGGAGCTGGCATCTCACTCTCTTTGAATCTTCTTTAACATGCTAAGAGGAGCAGGAAAAAGCAAAAAATTTCAGAATTGCACCTTGCAATGCGGAGAAATTACAGTTTGTGCATTTACAATATTCATTGATTTTTGCCATTGAAAAACATCCAGAAATGATTGAAGCTACTGACTGAATGAAAGGAGCTGGCATCTCACTCTCTTTGAATCTTCTTTATCATGCTAAGAGGAGCAGGAAAAAGCAAAAAATTTCAGAATTGCACCTTGCAATGCGGAGAAATTACTGTTTGTGCATTTACAATATTCATTGATTTTTGCCATTGAAAAACATGTTATTCATATACCAGAAATGTTTGAAGCTACTGACTGAATGAAAGGAGCTGGCACCTCACTCTCTTTGAATCTTCTTTATCATGCTAAGAGGAGCGGGAAAAAGCAAAAAATTTCAGAATTGCACCTTGCAATGCGGAGAAATTACTGTTTGTGCATTTACAATATTCATTGATTTTTGCCATTGAAAAACGTCCAGAAATGATTGAAGGTACTGACTGAATGAAAGGAGCTGGCATCTCACTCTCTTTGAATCTTCTTTATCATGCTAAGAGGAGCAGGAAAAAGCAAAAAATTTCAGAATTGCACCTTGCAATGCGGAGAAATTACTGTTTGTGCATTTACAATATTCATTGATTTTTGCCATTGAAAAACGTCCAGAAATGATTGAAGCTACTGACTGAATGAAAGGAGCTGGCATCTCACTCTCTTTGAATCTTCTTTATCATGCTAAGAGGAGCAGGAAAAAGCAAAAAATTTCAGAATTGCACCTTGCAATGCGGAGAAATTACAGTCTGTGCATTTACAATATTCATTGATTTTTGCCATTGAAAAACATCCAGAAATGATTGAAGCTACTGACTGAATGAAAGGAGCTGGCATCTCACTCTCTTTGAATCTTCTTTATCATGCTAAGAGGAGCAGGAAAAAGCAAAAAATTTCAGAATTGCACCTTGCAATGCGGAGAAATTACTGTTTGTGCATTTACAATATTCATTGATTTTTGCCATTGAAAAACATCATGTTATTCATATACCAGAAATGTTTGAAGCTACTGACTGAATGAAAGGAGCTGGCATCTCACTCTCTTTGAATCTTCTTTATCATGCTAAGAGGAGCAGGAAAAAGCAAAAAATTTCAGAATTGCACCTTGCAATGTGGAGAAATTACTGTTTGTGCATTTACAATATTCATTGATTTTTACCATTGAAAAACGTCCAGAAATGATTGAAGCTACTGACTGAATGAAAGTAGCTGGCATCTCAGTCTCTTTGAATCTTCTTTATCATGCTAAGAGGAGCAGGAAAAAGCAAAAAATTTCAGACTTGCACCTTGCAATGCGGAGAAATTACTGTTTGTGCATTTACAATATTCATTGATTTTTGCCATTGAAAAACGTCCAGAAATGATTGAAGGTACTGACTGAATGAAAGGAGCTGGCATCTCACTCTCTTTGAATCTTCTTTATCATGCGAAGAGGAGCAGGAAAAAGCAAAAAATTTCAGAATTGCACCTTGCAATGCGGAGAAATTACTGTTTGTGCATTTACAATATTCATTGATTTTTGCCACTGAAAAACGTCCAGAAATGATTGAAGCTACTGACTGAATGAAAGGAGCTGGCATCTCACTCTCTTTGAATCTTCTTTAACATGCTAAGAGGAGCAGGAAAAAGCAAAAAATTTCAGAATTGCACCTTGCAATGCGGAGAAATTACAGTTTGTGCATTTACAATATTCATTGATTTTTGCCATTGAAAAACATCCAGAAATGATTGAAGCTACTGACTGAATGAAAGGAGCTGGCATCTCACTCTCTTTGAATCTTCTTTATCATGCTAAGAGGAGCAGGAAAAAGCAAAAAATTTCAGAATTGCACCTTGCAATGCGGAGAAATTACTGTTTGTGCATTTACAATATTCATTGATTTTTGCCATTGAAAAACATCATGTTATTCATATACCAGAAATGTTTGAAGCTACTGACTGAATGAAAGGAGCTGGCATCTCACTCTCTTTGAATCTTCTTTATCATGCTAAGAGGAGCAGGAAAAAGCAAAAAATTTCAGAATTGCACCTTGCAATGTGGAGAAATTACTGTTTGTGCATTTACAATATTCATTGATTTTTACCATTGAAAAACGTCCAGAAATGATTGAAGCTACTGACTGAATGAAAGTAGCTGGCATCTCACTCTCTTTGAATCTTCTTTATCATGCTAAGAGGAGCAGGAAAAAGCAAAAAATTTCAGACTTGCACCTTGCAATGCGGAGAAATTACTGTTTGTGCATTTACAATATTCATTGATTTTTGCCATTGAAAAACATCATGTTATTCATATACCAGAAATGTTTGAAGCTACTGACTGAATGAAAGGAGCTGGCATCTCACTCTCTTTGAATCTTCTTTATCATGCTAAGAGGAGCAGGAAAAAGCAAAAAATTTCAGAATTGCACCTTGCAATGCGGAGAAATTACTGTTTGTGCATTTACAATATTCATTGATTTTTGCCATTGAAAAACATGTTATTCATATACCAGAAATGTTTGAAGCTACTGACTGAATGAAAGGAGCTGGCACCTCACTCTCTTTGAATCTTCTTTATCATGCTAAGAGGAGCGGGAAAAAGCAAAAAATTTCAGAATTGCACCTTGCAATGCGGAGAAATTACTGTTTGTGCATTTACAATATTCATTGATTTTTGCCATTGAAAAACATCCAGAAATGATTGAAGCTACTGACTGAATGAAAGGAGCTGGCATCTCACTCTCTTTGAATCTTCTTTATCATGCTAAGAGGAGCAGGAAAAAGCAAAAAATTTCAGAATTGCACCTTGCAATGCGGAGAAATTACTGTTTGTGCATTTACAATATTCATTGATTTTTGCCATTGAAAAACATCATGTTATTCATATACCAGAAATGTTTGAAGCTACTGACTGAATGAAAGGAGCTGGCATCTCACTCTCTTTGAATCTTCTTTATCATGCTAAGAGGAGCAGGAAA
Source organism: Phyllobates terribilis (assembly GCF_046119375.1). Taxonomy (NCBI): domain Eukaryota; kingdom Metazoa; phylum Chordata; class Amphibia; order Anura; family Dendrobatidae; genus Phyllobates; species Phyllobates terribilis. The sequence goes on along the minus strand of NW_027365066.1, from coordinate 20,239 downwards.
AAGCAAAAAATTTCAGAATTGCACCTTGCAATGTGGAGAAATTACTGTTTGTGCATTTACAATATTCATTGATTTTTACCATTGAAAAACGTCCAGAAATGATTGAAGCTACTGACTGAATGAAAGTAGCTGGCATCTCACTCTCTTTGAATCTTCTTTATCATGCTAAGAGGAGCAGGAAAAAGCAAAAAATTTCAGACTTGCACCTTGCAATGCGGAGAAATTACTGTTTGTGCATTTACAATATTCATTGATTTTTGCCATTGAAAAACGTCCAGAAATGATTGAAGGTACTGACTGAATGAAAGGAGCTGGCATCTCACTCTCTTTGAATCTTCTTTATCATGCTAAGAGGAGCAGGAAAAAGCAAAAAATTTCAGAATTGCACCTTGCAATGCGGAGAAATTACTGTTTGTGCATTTACAATATTCATTGATTTTTGCCACTGAAAAACGTCCAGAAATGATTGAAGCTACTGACTGAATGAAAGGAGCTGGCATCTCACTCTCTTTGAATCTTCTTTAACATGCTAAGAGGAGCAGGAAAAAGCAAAAAATTTCAGAATTGCACCTTGCAATGCGGAGAAATTACAGTTTGTGCATTTACAATATTCATTGATTTTTGCCATTGAAAAACATCCAGAAATGATTGAAGCTACTGACTGAATGAAAGGAGCTGGCATCTCACTCTCTTTGAATCTTCTTTATCATGCTAAGAGGAGCAGGAAAAAGCAAAAAATTTCAGAATTGCACCTTGCAATGCGGAGAAATTACTGTTTGTGCATTTACAATATTCATTGATTTTTGCCATTGAAAAACATGTTATTCATATACCAGAAATGTTTGAAGCTACTGACTGAATGAAAGGAGCTGGCACCTCACTCTCTTTGAATCTTCTTTATCATGCTAAGATTAGCGGGAAAAAGCAAAAAATTTCAGAATTGCACCTTGCAATGCGGAGAAATTACTGTTTGTGCATTTACAATATTCATTGATTTTTGCCATTGAAAAACGTCCAGAAATGATTGAAGGTACTGACTGAATGAAAGGAGCTGGCATCTCACTCTCTTTGAATCTTCTTTATCATGCTAAGAGGAGCAGGAAAAAGCAAAAAATTTCAGAATTGCACCTTGCAATGCGGAGAAATTACTGTTTGTGCATTTACAATATTCATTGATTTTTGCCATTGAAAAACGTCCAGAAATGATTGAAGCTACTGACTGAATGAAAGGAGCTGGCATCTCACTCTCTTTGAATCTTCTTTATCATGCTAAGAGGAGCAGGAAAAAGCAAAAAATTTCAGAATTGCACCTTGCAATGCGGAGAAATTACAGTTTGTGCATTTACAATATTCATTGATTTTTGCCATTGAAAAACATCCAGAAATGATTGAAGCTACTGACTGAATGAAAGGAGCTGGCATCTCACTCTCTTTGAATCTTCTTTATCATGCTAAGAGGAGCAGGAAAAAGCAAAAAATTTCAGAATTGCACCTTGCAATGCGGAGAAATTACTGTTTGTGCATTTACAATATTCATTGATTTTTGCCATTGAAAAACATCATGTTATTCATATACCAGAAATGTTTGAAGCTACTGACTGAATGAAAGGAGCTGGCATCTCACTCTCTTTGAATCTTCTTTATCATGCTAAGAGGAGCAGGAAAAAGCAAAAAATTTCAGAATTGCACCTTGCAATGTGGAGAAATTACTGTTTGTGCATTTACAATATTCATTGATTTTTACCATTGAAAAACGTCCAGAAATGATTGAAGCTACTGACTGAATGAAAGTAGCTGGCATCTCACTCTCTTTGAATCTTCTTTATCATGCTAAGAGGAGCAGGAAAAAGCAAAAAATTTCAGACTTGCACCTTGCAATGCGGAGAAATTACTGTTTGTGCATTTACAATATTCATTGATTTTTGCCATTGAAAAACGTCCAGAAATGATTGAAGGTACTGACTGAATGAAAGGAGCTGGCATCTCACTCTCTTTGAATCTTCTTTATCATGCTAAGAGGAGCAGGAAAAAGCAAAAAATTTCAGAATTGCACCTTGCAATGCGGAGAAATTACTGTTTGTGCATTTACAATATTCATTGATTTTTGCCACTGAAAAACGTCCAGAAATGATTGAAGCTACTGACTGAATGAAAGGAGCTGGCATCTCACTCTCTTTGAATCTTCTTTAACATGCTAAGAGGAGCAGGAAAAAGCAAAAAATTTCAGAATTGCACCTTGCAATGCGGAGAAATTACAGTTTGTGCATTTACAATATTCATTGATTTTTGCCATTGAAAAACATCCAGAAATGATTGAAGCTACTGACTGAATGAAAGGAGCTGGCATCTCACTCTCTTTGAATCTTCTTTATCATGCTAAGAGGAGCAGGAAAAAGCAAAAAATTTCAGAATTGCACCTTGCAATGCGGAGAAATTACTGTTTGTGCATTTACAATATTCATTGATTTTTGCCATTGAAAAACATCATGTTATTCATATACCAGAAATGTTTGAAGCTACTGACTGAATGAAAGGAGCTGGCATCTCACTCTCTTTGAATCTTCTTTATCATGCTAAGAGGAGCAGGAAAAAGCAAAAAATTTCAGAATTGCACCTTGCAATGTGGAGAAATTACTGTTTGTGCATTTACAATATTCATTGATTTTTACCATTGAAAAACGTCCAGAAATGATTGAAGCTACTGACTGAATGAAAGTAGCTGGCATCTCACTCTCTTTGAATCTTCTTTATCATGCTAAGAGGAGCAGGAAAAAGCAAAAAATTTCAGACTTGCACCTTGCAATGCGGAGAAATTACTGTTTGTGCATTTACAATATTCATTGATTTTTGCCATTGAAAAACATCATGTTATTCATATACCAGAAATGTTTGAAGCTACTGACTGAATGAAAGGAGCTGGCATCTCACTCTCTTTGAATCTTCTTTATCATGCTAAGAGGAGCAGGAAAAAGCAAAAAATTTCAGAATTGCACCTTGCAATGCGGAGAAATTACTGTTTGTGCATTTACAATATTCATTGATTTTTGCCATTGAAAAACATGTTATTCATATACCAGAAATGTTTGAAGCTACTGACTGAATGAAAGGAGCTGGCACCTCACTCTCTTTGAATCTTCTTTATCATGCTAAGAGGAGCGGGAAAAAGCAAAAAATTTCAGAATTGCACCTTGCAATGCGGAGAAATTATTGTTTGTGCATTTACAATATTCATTGATTTTTGCCATTGAAAAACATCCAGAAATGATTGAAGCTACTGACTGAATGAAAGGAGCTGGCATCTCACTCTCTTTGAATCTTCTTTATCATGCTAAGAGGAGCAGGAAAAAGCAAAAAATTTCAGAATTGCACCTTGCAATGCGGAGAAATTACTGTTTGTGCATTTACAATATTCATTGATTTTTGCCATTGAAAAACATCATGTTATTCATATACCAGAAATGTTTGAAGCTACTGACTGAATGAAAGGAGCTGGCATCTCACTCTCTTTGAATCTTCTTTATCATGCTAAGAGGAGCAGGAAAAAGCAAAAAATTTCAGAATTGCACCTTGCAATGTGGAGAAATTACTGTTTGTGCATTTACAATATTCATTGATTTTTACCATTGAAAAACGTCCAGAAATGATTGAAGCTACTGACTGAATGAAAGTAGCTGGCATCTCACTCTCTTTGAATCTTCTTTATCATGCTAAGAGGAGCAGGAAAAAGCAAAAAATTTCAGACTTGCACCTTGCAATGCGGAGAAATTACTGTTTGTGCATTTACAATATTCATTGATTTTTGCCATTGAAAAACATCATGTTATTCATATACCAGAAATGTTTGAAGCTACTGACTGAATGAAAGGAGCTGGCATCTCACTCTCTTTGAATCTTCTTTATCATGCTAAGAGGAGCAGGAAAAAGCAAAAAATTTCAGAATTGCACCTTGCAATGCGGAGAAATTACTGTTTGTGCATTTACAATATTCATTGATTTTTGCCATTGAAAAACATCATGTTATTCATATACCAGAAATGTTTGAAGCTACTGACTGAATGAAAGGAGCTGGCATCTCACTCTCTTTGAATCTTCTTTATCATGCTAAGAGGAGCAGGAAAAAGCAAAAAATTTCAGAATTGCACCTTGCAATGTGGAGAAATTACTGTTTGTGCATTTACAATATTCATTGATTTTTACCATTGAAAAACGTCCAGAAATGATTGAAGCTACTGACTGAATGAAAGTAGCTGGCATCTCACTCTCTTTGAATCTTCTTTATCATGCTAAGAGGAGCAGGAAAAAGCAAAAAATTTCAGACTTGCACCTTGCAATGCGGAGAAATTACTGTTTGTGCATTTACAATATTCATTGATTTTTGCCATTGAAAAACGTCCAGAAATGATTGAAGGTACTGACTGAATGAAAGGAGCTGGCATCTCACTCTCTTTGAATCTTCTTTATCATGCTAAGAGGAGCAGGAAAAAGCAAAAAATTTCAGAATTGCACCTTGCAATGCGGAGAAATTACTGTTTGTGCATTTACAATATTCATTGATTTTTGCCACTGAAAAACGTCCAGAAATGATTGAAGCTACTGACTGAATGAAAGGAGCTGGCATCTCACTCTCTTTGAATCTTCTTTAACATGCTAAGAGGAGCAGGAAAAAGCAAAAAATTTCAGAATTGCACCTTGCAATGCGGAGAAATTACAGTTTGTGCATTTACAATATTCATTGATTTTTGCCATTGAAAAACATCCAGAAATGATTGAAGCTACTGACTGAATGAAAGGAGCTGGCATCTCACTCTCTTTGAATCTTCTTTATCATGCTAAGAGGAGCAGGAAAAAGCAAAAAATTTCAGAATTGCACCTTGCAATGCGGAGAAATTACTGTTTGTGCATTTACAATATTCATTGATTTTTGCCATTGAAAAACATCATGTTATTCATATACCAGAAATGTTTGAAGCTACTGACTGAATGAAAGGAGCTGGCATCTCACTCTCTTTGAATCTTCTTTATCATGCTAAGAGGAGCAGGAAAAAGCAAAAAATTTCAGAATTGCACCTTGCAATGTGGAGAAATTACTGTTTGTGCATTTACAATATTCATTGATTTTTACCATTGAAAAACGTCCAGAAATGATTGAAGCTACTGACTGAATGAAAGTAGCTGGCATCTCACTCTCTTTGAATCTTCTTTATCATGCTAAGAGGAGCAGGAAAAAGCAAAAAATTTCAGACTTGCACCTTGCAATGCGGAGAAATTACTGTTTGTGCATTTACAATATTCATTGATTTTTGCCATTGAAAAACATCATGTTATTCATATACCAGAAATGTTTGAAGCTACTGACTGAATGAAAGGAGCTGGCATCTCACTCTCTTTGAATCTTCTTTATCATGCTAAGAGGAGCAGGAAAAAGCAAAAAATTTCAGAATTGCACCTTGCAATGCGGAGAAATTACTGTTTGTGCATTTACAATATTCATTGATTTTTGCCATTGAAAAACATGTTATTCATATACCAGAAATGTTTGAAGCTACTGACTGAATGAAAGGAGCTGGCACCTCACTCTCTTTGAATCTTCTTTATCATGCTAAGAGGAGCGGGAAAAAGCAAAAAATTTCAGAATTGCACCTTGCAATGCGGAGAAATTACTGTTTGTGCATTTACAATATTCATTGATTTTTGCCATTGAAAAACATGTTATTCATATACCAGAAATGTTTGAAGCTACTGACTGAATGAAAGGAGCTGGCATCTCACTCTCTTTGAATCTTCTTTATCATGCTAAGAGGAGCAGGAAAAAGCAAAAAATTTCAGAATTGCACCTTGCAATGCGGAGAAATTACAGTTTGTGCATTTACAATATTCATTGATTTTTGCCATTGAAAAACATCCAGAAATGATTGAAGCTACTGACTGAATGAAAGGAGCTGGCATCTCACTCTCTTTGAATCTTCTTTATCATGCTAAGAGGAGCAGGAAAAAGCAAAAAAATTTCAGAATTGCACCTTGCAATGCGGAGAAATTACTGTTTGTGCATTTACAATATTCATTGATTTTTGCCATTGAAAAACATCATGTTATTCATATACCAGAAATGTTTGAAGCTACTGACTGAATGAAAGGAGCTGGCATCTCACTCTCTTTGAATCTTCTTTATCATGCTAAGAGGAGCAGGAAAAAGCAAAAAATTTCAGAATTGCACCTTGCAATGTGGAGAAATTACTGTTTGTGCATTTACAATATTCATTGATTTTTACCATTGAAAAACGTCCAGAAATGATTGAAGCTACTGACTGAATGAAAGTAGCTGGCATCTCACTCTCTTTGAATCTTCTTTATCATGCTAAGAGGAGCAGGAAAAAGCAAAAAATTTCAGACTTGCACCTTGCAATGCGGAGAAATTACTGTTTGTGCATTTACAATATTCATTGATTTTTGCCATTGAAAAACATCATGTTATTCATATACCAGAAATGTTTGAAGCTACTGACTGAATGAAAGGAGCTGGCATCTCACTCTCTTTGAATCTTCTTTATCATGCTAAGAGGAGCAGGAAAAAGCAAAAAATTTCAGAATTGCACCTTGCAATGCGGAGAAATTACTGTTTGTGCATTTACAATATTCATTGATTTTTGCCATTGAAAAACATCATGTTATTCATATACCAGAAATGTTTGAAGCTACTGACTGAATGAAAGGAGCTGGCATCTCACTCTCTTTGAATCTTCTTTATCATGCTAAGAGGAGCAGGAAAAAGCAAAAAATTTCAGAATTGCACCTTGCAATGCGGAGAAATTACTGTTTGTGCATTTACAATATTCATTGATTTTTGCCATTGAAAAACGTCCAGAAATGATTGAAGCTACTGACTGAATGAAAGGAGCTGGCATCTCACTCTCTTTGAATCTTCTTTATCATGCTAAGAGGAGCAGGAAAAATCAAAAAATTTCAGAAGTGCACCTTGCAATGCGGAGAAATTACTGTTTGTGCATTTACAATATTCATTGATTTTTGCCATTGAAAAACATGTTATTCATATACCAGAAATGTTTGAAGCTACTGACTGAATGAAAGGAGCTGGCACCTCACTCTCTTTGAATCTTCTTTATCATGCTAAGAGGAGCGGGAAAAAGCAAAAAATTTCAGAATTGCACCTTGCAATGCGGAGAAATTACTGTTTGTGCATTTACAATATTCATTGATTTTTGCCATTGAAAAACGTCCAGAAATGATTGAAGGTACTGACTGAATGAAAGGAGCTGGCATCTCACTCTCTTTGAATCTTCTTTATCATGCTAAGAGGAGCAGGAAAAAGCAAAAAATTTCAGAATTGCACCTTGCAATGTGGAGAAATTACTGTTTGTGCATTTACAATATTCATTGATTTTTACCATTGAAAAACGTCCAGAAATGATTGAAGCTACTGACTGAATGAAAGTAGCTGGCATCTCACTCTCTTTGAATCTTCTTTATCATGCTAAGAGGAGCAGGAAAAAGCAAAAAATTTCAGACTTGCACCTTGCAATGCGGAGAAATTACTGTTTGTGCATTTACAATATTCATTGATTTTTGCCATTGAAAAACGTCCAGAAATGATTGAAGGTACTGACTGAATGAAAGGAGCTGGCATCTCACTCTCTTTGAATCTTCTTTATCATGCTAAGAGGAGCAGGAAAAAGCAAAAAATTTCAGAATTGCACCTTGCAATGCGGAGAAATTACTGTTTGTGCATTTACAATATTCATTGATTTTTGCCACTGAAAAACGTCCAGAAATGATTGAAGCTACTGACTGAATGAAAGGAGCTGGCATCTCACTCTCTTTGAATCTTCTTTAACATGCTAAGAGGAGCAGGAAAAAGCAAAAAATTTCAGAATTGCACCTTGCAATGCGGAGAAATTACAGTTTGTGCATTTACAATATTCATTGATTTTTGCCATTGAAAAACATCCAGAAATGATTGAAGCTACTGACTGAATGAAAGGAGCTGGCATCTCACTCTCTTTGAATCTTCTTTATCATGCTAAGAGGAGCAGGAAAAAGCAAAAAATTTCAGAATTGCACCTTGCAATGCGGAGAAATTACTGTTTGTGCATTTACAATATTCATTGATTTTTGCCATTGAAAAACATCATGTTATTCATATACCAGAAATGTTTGAAGCTACTGACTGAATGAAAGGAGCTGGCATCTCACTCTCTTTGAATCTTCTTTATCATGCTAAGAGGAGCAGGAAAAAGCAAAAAATTTCAGAATTGCACCTTGCAATGTGGAGAAATTACTGTTTGTGCATTTACAATATTCATTGATTTTTACCATTGAAAAACGTCCAGAAATGATTGAAGCTACTGACTGAATGAAAGTAGCTGGCATCTCACTCTCTTTGAATCTTCTTTATCATGCTAAGAGGAGCAGGAAAAAGCAAAAAATTTCAGACTTGCACCTTGCAATGCGGAGAAATTACTGTTTGTGCATTTACAATATTCATTGATTTTTGCCATTGAAAAACATCATGTTATTCATATACCAGAAATGTTTGAAGCTACTGACTGAATGAAAGGAGCTGGCATCTCACTCTCTTTGAATCTTCTTTATCATGCTAAGAGGAGCAGGAAAAAGCAAAAAATTTCAGAATTGCACCTTGCAATGCGGAGAAATTACTGTTTGTGCATTTACAATATTCATTGATTTTTGCCATTGAAAAACATCATGTTATTCATATACCAGAAATGTTTGAAGCTACTGACTGAATGAAAGGAGCTGGGATCTCACTCTCTTTGAATCTTCTTTATCATGCTAAGAGGAGCAGGAAAAAGCAAAAAATTTCAGAATTGCACCTTGCAATGCGGAGAAATTACTGTTTGTGCATTTACAATATTCATTGATTTTTGCCATTGAAAAACGTCCAGAAATGATTGAAGCTACTGACTGAATGAAAGGAGCTGGCATCTCACTCTCTTTGAATCTTCTTTATCATGCTAAGAGGAGCAGGAAAAATCAAAAAATTTCAGAATTGCACCTTGCAATGCGGAGAAATTACTGTTTGTGCATTTACAATATTCATTGATTTTTGCCATTGAAAAACATGTTATTCATATACCAGAAATGTTTGAAGCTACTGACTGAATGAAAGGAGCTGGCACCTCACTCTCTTTGAATCTTCTTTATCATGCTAAGAGGAGCGGGAAAAAGCAAAAAATTTCAGAATTGCACCTTGCAATGCGGAGAAATTACTGTTTGTGCATTTACAATATTCATTGATTTTTGCCATTGAAAAACGTCCAGAAATGATTGAAGGTACTGACTGAATGAAAGGAGCTGGCATCTCACTCTCTTTGAATCTTCTTTATCATGCTAAGAGGAGCAGGAAAAAGCAAAAAATTTCAGAATTGCACCTTGCAATGCGGAGAAATTACTGTTTGTGCATTTACAATATTCATTGATTTTTGCCATTGAAAAACGTCCAGAAATGATTGAAGCTACTGACTGAATGAAAGGAGCTGGCATCTCACTCTCTTTGAATCTTCTTTATCATGCTAAGAGGAGCAGGAAAAAGCAAAAAATTTCAGAATTGCACCTTGCAATGCGGAGAAATTACAGTTTGTGCATTTACAATATTCATTGATTTTTGCCATTGAAAAACATCCAGAAATGATTGAAGCTACTGACTGAATGAAAGGAGCTGGCATCTCACTCTCTTTGAATCTTCTTTATCATGCTAAGAGGAGCAGGAAAAAGCAAAAAATTTCAGAATTGCACCTTGCAATGCGGAGAAATTACTGTTTGTGCATTTACAATATTCATTGATTTTTGCCATTGAAAAACATCATGTTATTCATATACCAGAAATGTTTGAAGCTACTGACTGAATGAAAGGAGCTGGCATCTCACTCTCTTTGAATCTTCTTTATCATGCTAAGAGGAGCAGGAAAAAGCAAAAAATTTCAGAATTGCACCTTGCAATGTGGAGAAATTACTGTTTGTGCATTTACAATATTCATTGATTTTTACTATTGAAAAACGTCCAGAAATGATTGAAGCTACTGACTGAATGAAAGTAGCTGGCATCTCACTCTCTTTGAATCTTCTTTATCATGCTAAGAGGAGCAGGAAAAAGCAAAAAATTTCAGACTTGCACCTTGCAATGCGGAGAAATTACTGTTTGTGCATTTACAATATTCATTGATTTTTGCCATTGAAAAACGTCCAGAAATGATTGAAGGTACTGACTGAATGAAAGGAGCTGGCATCTCACTCTCTTTGAATCTTCTTTATCATGCTAAGAGGAGCAGGAAAAAGCAAAAAATTTCAGAATTGCACCTTGCAATGCGGAGAAATTACTGTTTGTGCATTTACAATATTCATTGATTTTTGCCACTGAAAAACGTCCAGAAATGATTGAAGCTACTGACTGAATGAAAGGAGCTGGCATCTCACTCTCTTTGAATCTTCTTTAACATGCGAAGAGGAGCAGGAAAAAGCAAAAAATTTCAGAATTGCACCTTGCAATGCGGAGAAATTACAGTTTGTGCATTTACAATATTCATTGATTTTTGCCATTGAAAAACATCCAGAAATGATTGAAGCTACTGACTGAATGAAAGGAGCTGGCATCTCACTCTCTTTGAATCTTCTTTATCATGCTAAGAGGAGCAGGAAAAAGCAAAAAATTTCAGAATTTCACCTTGCAATGCGGAGAAATTACTGTTTGTGCATTTACAATATTCATTGATTTTTGCCATTGAAAAACATCATGTTATTCATATACCAGAAATGTTTGAAGCTACTGACTGAATGAAAGGAGCTGGCATCTCACTCTCTTTGAATCTTCTTTATCATGCTAAGAGGAGCAGGAAAAAGCAAAAAATTTCAGAATTGCACCTTGCAATGTGGAGAAATTACTGTTTGTGCATTTACAATATTCATTGATTTTTACCATTGAAAAACGTCCAGAAATGATTGAAGCTACTGACTGAATGAAAGTAGCTGGCATCACACTCTCTTTGAATCTTCTTTATCATGCTAAGAGGAGCAGGAAAAAGCAAAAAATTTCAGACTTGCACCTTGCAATGCGGAGAAATTACTGTTTGTGCATTTACAATATTCATTGATTTTTGCCATTGAAAAACATCATGTTATTCATATACCAGAAATGTTTGAAGCTACTGACTGAATGAAAGGAGCTGGCATCTCACTCTCTTTGAATCTTCTTTATCATGCTAAGAGGAGCAGGAAAAAGCAAAAAATTTCAGAATTGCACCTTGCAATGCGGAGAAATTACTGTTTGTGCATTTACAATATTCATTGATTTTTGCCATTGAAAAACATCATGTTATTCATATACCAGAAATGTTTGAAGCTACTGACTGAATGAAAGGAGCTGGGATCTCACTCTCTTTGAATCTTCTTTATCATGCTAAGAGGATCAGGAAAAAGCAAAAAATTTCAGAATTGCACCTTGCAATGCGGAGAAATTACTGTTTGTGCATTTACAATATTCATTGATTTTTGCCATTGAAAAACGTCCAGAAATGATTGAAGCTACTGACTGAATGAAAGGAGCTGGCATCTCACTCTCTTTGAATCTTCTTTATCACGCTAAGAGGAGCAGGAAAAATCAAAAAATTTCAGAATTGCACCTTGCAATGCGGAGAAATTACTGTTTGTGCATTTAAAATATTCATTGATTTTTGCCATTGAAAAACATGTTATTCATATACCAGAAATGTTTGAAGCTACTGACTGAATGAAAGGAGCTGGCACCTCACTCTCTTTGAATCTTCTTTATCATGCTAAGAGGAGCGGGAAAAAGCAAAAAATTTCAGAATTGCACCTTGCAATGCGGAGAAATTACTGTTTGTGCATTTACAATATTCATTGATTTTTGCCATTGAAAAACGTCCAGAAATGATTGAAGCTACTGACTGAATGAAAGGAGCTGGCATCTCACTCTCTTTGAATCTTCTTTATCATGCTAAGAGGAGCAGGAAAAAGCAAAAAATTTCAGAATTGCACCTTGCAATGCGGAGAAATTACAGTTTGTGCATTTACAATATTCATTGATTTTTGCCATTGAAAAACATCCAGAAATGATTGAAGCTACTGACTGAATGAAAGGAGCTGGCATCTCACTCTCTTTGAATCTTCTTTATCATGCTAAGAGGAGCAGGAAAAAGCAAAAAATTTCAGAATTGCACCTTGCAATGCGGAGAAATTACTGTTTGTGCATTTACAATATTCATTGATTTTTGCCATTGAAAAACATCATGTTATTCATATACCAGAAATGTTTGAAGCTACTGACTGAATGAAAGGAGCTGGCATCTCACTCTCTTTGAATCTTCTTTATCATGCTAAGAGGAGCAGGAAAAAGCAAAAAATTTCAGAATTGCACCTTGCAATGTGGAGAAATTACTGTTTGTGCATTTACAATATTCATTGATTTTTACCATTGAAAAACGTCCAGAAATGATTGAAGCTACTGACTGAATGAAAGTAGCTGGCATCTCACTCTCTTTGAATCTTCTTTATCATGCTAAGAGGAGCAGGAAAAAGCAAAAAATTTCAGACTTGCACCTTGCAATGCGGAGAAATTACTGTTTGTGCATTTACAATATTCATTGATTTTTGCCATTGAAAAACATTGTTATTCATATACCAGAAATGTTTGAAGCTACTGACTGAATGAAAGTAGCTGGCATCTCACTCTCTTTGAATCTTCTTTATCATGCTAAGAGGAGCAGGAAAAATCAAAAAATTTCAGAATTGCACCTTGCAATGCGGAGAAATTACTGTTTGTGCATTTACAATATTCATTGATTTTTGCCATTGAAAAACGTCCAGAAATGATTGAAGCTACTGACTGAATGAAAGGAGCTGGCATCTCACTCTCTTTGAATCTTCTTTATCATGCTAAGAGGAGCAGGAAAAAGCAAAAAATTTCAGAATTGCACCTTGCAATGCGGAGAAATTACTGTTTGTGCATTTACAATATTCATTGATTTTTGCCATTGAAAAACATCATGTTATTCATATACCAGAAATGATTGAAGCTACTGACTGAATGAAAGGAGCTGGCATCTCACTCTCTTTGAATCTTCTTTATCATGCTAAGAGGAGCAGGAAAAAGTAAAAAATTTCAGAATTGCACCTTGCAATGCGGAGAAATTACTGTTTGTGCATTTATAATATTCAATGATTTTTGCCATTGAAAAACGTCCAGAAATGATTGAAGCTACTGACTGAACGAAAGGAGCTGGCATCTCACTCTCTTTGAATCTTCTTTATCATGCTAAGAGGAGCAGGAAAAAGCAAAAAATTTCAGAATTGCACCTTGCAATGCAGAGAAATTACTGTTTGTGCATTTACAATATTCATTGATTTTTGCCATTGAAAAACGTCCAGAAATGATTGAAGCTACTGACTGAATGAAAGGAGCTGGCATCTCACTCTCTTTGAATCTTCTTTATCATGCTAAGAGGAGCAGGAAAAAGCAAAAAATTTCAGAATTGCACCTTGCAATGCGGAGAAATTACTGTTTGTGCATTTACAATATGCATTGATTTTTGCCATTGAAAAACATCATGTTATTCATATACCAGAAATGTTTGAAGCTACTGACTGAATGAAAGGAGCTGACATCTCACTCTCTTTGAATCTTCTTTATCATGCTAAGAGGAGCAGGAAAAAGCAAAAAATTTCAGAATTGCACCTTGCAATGCAGAGAAATTACTGTTTGTGCATTTACAATATTCATTGATTTTTGCCATTGAAAAACGTCCAGAAATGATTGAAGCTACTGACTGAATGAAAGGAGCTGGCATCTCACTCTCTTTGAATCTTCTTTATCATGCTAAGAGGAGCAGGAAAAAGCAAAAAATTTCAGAATTGCACCTTGCAATGCGGAGAAATTACTGTTTGTGCATTTACAATATTCATTGATTTTTGCCATTGAAAAACATCATGTTATTCATATACCAGAAATGTTTGAAGCTACTGACTGAATGAAAGGAGCTGGCATCTCACTCTCTTTGAATCTTCTTTATCATGCTAAGAGGAGCAGGAAAAAGCAAAAAATTTCAGAATTGCACCTTGCAATGCGGAGAAATTACTGTTTGTGCATTTACAATATTCATTGATTTTTGCCATTGAAAAACATCATGTTATTCATATACCAGAAATGTTTGAAGCTACTGACTGAATGAAAGGAGCTGGCATCTCACTCTCTTTGAATCTTCTTTATCATGCTAAGAGGAGCAGGAAAAAGCAAAAAATTTCAGAATTGCACCTTGCAATGTGGAGAAATTACTGTGCATTTACAATATTCATTGATTTTTACCATTGAAAAACGTCCAGAAATGATTGAAGCTACTGACTGAATGAAAGTAGCTGGCATCTCACTCTCTTTGAATCTTCTTTATCATGCTAAGAGGAGCAGGAAAAAGCAAAAAATTTCAGACTTGCACCTTGCAATGCGGAGAAATTACTGTTTGTGCATTTACAATATTCATTGATTTTTGACATTGAAAAACATCATGTTATTCATATACCAGAAATGTTTGAAGCTACTGACTGAATGAAAGGAGCTGGCATCTCACTCTCTTTGAATCTTCTTTATCATGCTAAGCGGAGCAGGAAAAAGCAAAAAATTTCAGAATTGCACCTTGCAATGCGTAGAAATTACTGTTTGTGCATTTACAATATTCATTGATTTTTGCCATTGAAAAACATGTTATTCATATACCAGAAATGTTTGAAGCTACTGACTGAATGAAAGGAGCTGGCACCTCACTCTCTTTGAATCTTCTTTATCATGCTAAGAGGAGCGGGAAAAAGCAAAAAAATTCAGAATTGCACCTTGCAATGCGGAGAAATTACTGTTTGTGCATTTACAATATTCATTGATTTTTGCCATTGAAAAACGTCCAGAAATGATTGAAAGTACTGACTGAATGAAAGGAGCTGGCATCTCACTCTCTTTGAATCTTCTTTATCATG
Source organism: Phyllobates terribilis (assembly GCF_046119375.1). NCBI lineage: Eukaryota > Metazoa > Chordata > Amphibia > Anura > Dendrobatidae > Phyllobates > Phyllobates terribilis. The sequence goes on along the minus strand of NW_027365066.1, from coordinate 5,230 downwards.
CTAAGAGGAGCAGGAAAAAGCAAAAAATTTCAGAATTGCACCTTGCAATGCGGAGAAATTACTGTTTGTGCATTTACAATATTCATTGATTTTTGCCATTGAAAAACGTCCAGAAATGATTGAAGCTACTGACTGAATGAAAGGAGCTGGCATCTCACTCTCTTTGAATCTTCTTTATCATGCTAAGAGGAGCAGGAAAAAGTAAAAAATTTCAGAATTGCACCTTGCAATGCGGAGAAATTACAGTTTGTGCATTTACAATATTCATTGATTTTTGCCATTGAAAAACATCCAGAAATGATTGAAGCTACTGACTGAATGAAAGGAGCTGGCATCTCACTCTCTTTGAATCTTCTTTATCATGCTAAGAGGAGCAGGAAAAAGCAAAAAATTTCAGAATTGCACCTTGCAATGCGGAGAAATTACTGTTTGTGCATTTACAATATTCATTGATTTTTGCCATTGAAAAACATCATGTTATTCATATACCAGAAATGTTTGAAGCTACTGACTGAATGAAAGGAGCTGGCATCTCACTCTCTTTGAATCTTCATTATCATGCTAAGAGGAGCAGGAAAAAGCAAAAAATTTCAGAATTGCACCTTGCAATGCGGAGAAATTACTGTTTGTGCATTTACAATATTCATTGATTTTTGCCATTGAAAAACATGTTATTCATATACCAGAAATGTTTGAAGCTACTGACTGAATGAAAGGAGCTGGAACCTCACTCTCTTTGAATCTTCTTTATCATGCTAAGAGGAGCGGGAAAAAGCAAAAAAATTCAGAATTGCACCTTGCAATGCGGAGAAATTACTGTTTGTGCATTTACAATATTCATTGATTTTTGCCATTGAAAAACGTCCAGAAATGATTGAAAGTACTGACTGAATGAAAGGAGCTGGCATCTCACTCTCTTTGAATCTTCTTTATCATGCTAAGAGGAGCAGGAAAAAGCAAAAAATTTCAGAATTGCACCTTGCAATGCGGAGAAATTACTGTTTGTGCATTTACAATATTCATTGATTTTTGCCATTGAAAAACGTCCAGAAATGATTGAAGCTACTGACTGAATGAAAGGAGCTGGCATCTCACTCTCTTTGAATCTTCTTTATCATGCTAAGAGGAGCAGGAAAAAGTAAAAAATTTCAGAATTGCACCTTGCAATGCGGAGAAATTACAGTTTGTGCATTTACAATATTCATTGATTTTTGCCATTGAAAAACATCCAGAAATGATTGAAGCTACTGACTGAATGAAAGGAGCTGGCATCTCACTCTCTTTGAATCTTCTTTATCAGGCTAAGAGGAGCAGGAAAAAGCAAAAAATTTCAGAATTGCACCTTGCAATGCGGAGAAATTACTGTTTGTGCATTTACAATATTCATTGATTTTTGCCATTGAAAAACATCATGTTATTCATATACCAGAAATGTTTGAAGCTACTGACTGAATGAAAGGAGCTGGCATCTCACTCTCTTTGAATCTTCATTATCATGCTAAGAGGAGCAGGAAAAAGCAAAAAATTTCAGAATTGCACCTTGCAATGTGGAGAAATTACTGTTTGTGCATTTACAATATTCATTGATTTTTAACAATGAAAAACGTCCAGAAATGATTGAATCTACTGACTGAATGAAAGTAGCTGGCATCTCACTCTCTTTGAATCTTCTTTATCATGCTAAGAGGAGCAGGAAAAAGCAAAAAATTTCAGAATTGCACCTTGCAATGCGGAGAAATTACTGTTTGTGCATTTACAATATTCATTGATTTTTGACATTGAAAAACATCATGTTATTCATATACCAGAAATGTTTGAAGCTACTGACTGAATGAAAGGAGCTGGCATCTCACTCTCTTTGAATCTTCTTTATCATGCTAAGCGGAGCAGGAAAAAGCAAAAAATTTCAGAATTGCACCTTGCAATGCGGAGAAATTACTGTTTGTGCATTTACAATATTCATTGATTTTTGCCATTGAAAAACATCATGTTATTCATATACCAGAAATGTTTGAAGCTACTGACTGAATGAAAGGAGCTGGCATCTCACTCTCTTTGAATCTTCTTTATCATGCTAAGAGGAGCAGGAAAAAGCAAAAAATTTCAGAATTGCACCTTGCAATGTGGAGAAATTACTGTTTGTGCATTTACAATATTCATTGATTTTTACCATTGAAAAACGTCCAGAAATGATTGAAGCTACTGACTGAATGAAAGTAGCTGGCATCTCACTCTCTTTGAATCTTCTTTATCATACTAAGAGAAGCAGGAAAAAGCAAAAAATTTCAGACTTGCACCTTGCAATGCGGAGAAATTACTGTTTGTGCATTTACAATATTCATTGATTTTTGCCATTGAAAAACATCATGTTATTCATATACCAGAAATGTTTGAAGCTACTGACTGAATGAAAGGAGCTGGCATCTCACTCTCTTTGAATCTTCTTTATCATGCTAAGAGGAGCAGGAAAAAGCAAAAAATTTCAGAATTGCACCTTGCAATGCGGAGAAATTACTGTTTGTGCATTTACAATATTCATTGATTTTTGCCATTGAAAAACGTCCAGAAATGATTGAAGCTACTGACTGAATGAAAGGAGCTGGCATCTCACTCTCTTTGAATCTTCTTTATCATGCTAAGAGGAGCAGGAAAAAGCAAAAAATTTCAGAATTGCACCTTGCAATGCGGAGAAATTACTGTTTGTGCATTTACAATATTCATTGATTTTTGCCATTGAAAAACGTCCAGAAATGATTGAAGCTACTGACTGAATGAAAGGAGCTGGCATCTCACTCTCTTTGAATCTTCTTTATCATGCTAAGAGGAGCAGGAAAAAGCAAAAAATTTCAGAATTGCACCTTGCAATGCGGAGAAATTACTGTTTGTGCATTTACAATATTCATTGATTTTTGCCATTGAAAAACATCATGTTATTCATATACCAGAAATGTTTGAAGCTACTGACTGAATGAAAGGAGCTGGCATCTCACTCTCTTTGAATCTTCTTTATCATGCTAAGAGGAGCAGGAAAAAGCAAAAAATTTCAGAATTGCACCTTGCAATGCGGAGAAATTACTGTTTGTGCATTTACAATATTCATTGATTTTTGCCATTGAAAAACGTCCAGAAATGATTGAAGCTACTGACTGAATGAAAGGAGCTGGCATCTCACTCTCTTTGAATCTTGTTTATCATGCTAAGAGGAGCAGGAAAAAGCAAAAAATTTCAGAATTGCACCTTGCAATGCGGAGAAATTACTGTTTGTGCATTTACAATATTCATTGATTTTTGCCATTGAAAAACATCATGTTATTCATATACCAGAAATGATTGAAGCTACTGACTGAATGAAAGGAGCTGGCATCTCACTCTCTTTGAATCTTCTTTATCATGCTAAGAGGAGCAGGAAAAAGTAAAAAATTTCAGAATTGCACCTTGCAATGCGGAGAAATTACTGTTTGTGCATTTATAATATTCAATGATTTTTGCCATTGAAAAACGTCCAGAAATGATTGAAGCTACTGACTGAACGAAAGGAGCTGGCATCTCACTCTCTTTGAATCTTCTTTATCATGCTAAGAGGAGCAGGAAAAAGCAAAAAATTTCAGAATTGCACCTTGCAATGCGGAGAAATTACTGTTTGTGCATTTACAATATTCATTGATTTTTGCCATTGAAAAACGTCCAGAAATGATTGAAGCTACTGACTGAATGAAAGGAGCTGGCATCTCACTCTCTTTGAATCTTCTTTATCATGCTAAGAGGAGCAGGAAAAAGCAAATAATTTCAGAATTGCACCTTGCAATGCGGAGAAATTACTGTTTGTGCATTTACAATATTCATTGATTTTTGCCTTTGAAAAACATCATGTTATTCATATACCAGAAATGTTTGAAGCTACTGACTGAATGAAAGGAGCTGACATCTCACGCTCTTTGAATCTTCTTTATCATGCTAAGAGGAGCAGGAAAAAGCAAAACATTTCAGAATTGCACCTTGCAATGCGGAGAAATTACTGTTTGTGCATTTACAATATTCATTGATTTTTGCCATTGAAAAACGTCCAGAAATGATTGAAGCTACTGACTGAATGAAAGGAGCTGGCATCTCACTCTCTTTGAATCTTCTTTATCATGCTAAGAGGAGCAGGAAAAAGCAAAAAATTTCAGAATTGCACCTTGCAATGCGGAGAAATTACTGTTTGTGCATTTACAATATTCATTGATTTTTGCCATTGAAAAACATCATGTTATTCATATACCAGAAATGTTTGAAGCTACTGACTGAATGAAAGGAGCTGGCATCTCACTCTCTTTGAATCTTCTTTATCATGCTAAGAGGAGCAGGAAAAAGCAAAAAATTTCAGAATTGCACCTTGCAATGCAGAGAAATTACTGTTTGTGCATTTACAATATTCATTGATTTTTGCCATTGAAAAACGTCCAGAAATGATTGAAGCTACTGACTGAATGAAAGGAGCTGGCATCTCACTCTCTTTGAATCTTCTTTATCATGCTAAGAGGAGCAGGAAAAAGCAAAAAATTTCAGAATTGCACCTTGCAATGCGGAGAAATTACTGTTTGTGCATTTACAATATTCATTGATTTTTGCCATTGAAAAACATCATGTTATTCATATACCAGAAATGTTTGAAGCTACTGACTGAATGAAAGGAGCTGACATCTCACGCTCTTTGAATCTTCTTTATCATGCTAAGAGGAGCAGGAAAAAGCAAAAAATTTCAGAATTGCACCTTGCAATGCGGAGAAATTACTGTTTGTGCATTTACAATATTCATTGATTTTTGCCATTGAAAAACGTCCAGAAATGATTGAAGCTACTGACTGAATGAAAGGAGCTGGCATCTCACTCTCTTTGAATCTTCTTTATCATGCTAAGAGGAGCAGGAAAAAGCAAAAAATTTCAGAATTGCACCTTGCAATGCGGAGAAATTACTGTTTGTGCATTTACAATATTCATTGATTTTTGCCATTGAAAAACATCATGTTATTCATATACCAGAAATGTTTGAAGTTACTGACTGAATGAAAGGAGCTGGCATCTCACTCTCTTTGAATCTTCTTTATCATGCTAAGAGGAGCAGGAAAAAGCAAAAAATTTCAGAATTGCACCTTGCAATGCGGAGAAATTACTGTTTGTGCATTTACAATATTCATTGATTTTTGCCATTGAAAAACATCATGTTATTCATATACCAGAAATGTTTGAA